>NC_057814.1:380384253-380400924 GCF_018294505.1 Triticum aestivum | reverse complement strand
GAATCGAAGCTTCTCCGACGGCTGCGGCTGGCCTAAACGCGTTCTCCGGCGGCCACCGGGCCTACCGCGACTTTGCCCCCCCCCTCGTCCCCCGCCACATGCCCGATTCCCTTTCCGCCGCCTCATCCGGTTTGGCTTCCTCTTGACCTTCCCTACCATTCCTCTCCACCGCCGGCCAATTCCGGCCATCCCCACCGGCCCCGGCGACCTTCAGCGGGAACGCGCGAGCTTTGACAGTTTCGACAGTAGGTTCAGTGCACTAGTTTTACAATTTCAAATACATCATCTGTTGGAGTTGGAGTTTTACATCACAAATATACATCATCTGTTGGAGTTGGCTATTTTTTGAAGATGTAAAAAGCACTTTTGGTGATGTAAATTATACGACACCTAGTTTTATATCTCCAAATTTGCATATCTATTGGAGATGCTCTAAAAGTGCAAAACTAACTGTATTAGGTCTTCTTAAAAGTAGTGACTTACTCTCATGAGAATAAAAGATCCAAATTATTTGTCACATCTCTAGTTCAACAGAGTACGTACTTTGTCTGTCACTGCAATAAAACTGGTAAAAGATGAAGCCCATGAGAATGAAAAACTAAAGCATCTTCAAAACGGACCCTCAAGCCGCCCGCAACCGTTCGGACTACACGGTCCGGATCAAGGAAACCATACAACGCGAACCTGTATCGGTCTGCCAAGCGGTTCGGACGTACTTTTTTCAGCAAACACAAGACAGTGGGGAGGGCTTTGTGGGAGTTCGGACAGCAGGCATGTAGGACTTCGACACCCTCGGCCAATCCAAAACCCCTTCCGGACCCCGCGACTCCATCCTCCTATTTTCTCTCCTCCAATTTTTCTCTCTTGTTTTCGTCGCCGCTCCACCAACCCGGCCGCCACGCCGCACCCCTACTGGAACTCAACGAGGCCATCACCTCCAGTGGTACAATCGGGCTCAACGCCGCTTCTCCTCTGCCACCGTTCCACACCTATCCTCAGACCGCCGCTCAGGTACCATCCGCTCCTACGATGCTCACCATGCCCGGCAACTTTTCGATGAATTGCCCGAGCTAAATCTTTTGTCCATTCTTCTTTGAAGCAATGGATTCGGATATGGGGTACATCTACGAGCCCTCTGTTGAGTCATCCGATGAGGAGGACTACATGGATGAGACGGTGATGATGCAGGCGGTGCTTGTAGATGCGGAGCGTGCGGAGGAGCATGTTCTCAATTTCAAGGGGTCAATCAAGGGTCATCGAGTGCCCAACCGCAACCGGGTGCGCGACCATTTGAAACTCATGGCGGCTACTTTGCCCCCGATGCCCTCTTCGTTGATGATTTCGGATGCGCAAAAATGTCTTCGATCATCTGTACCATGGTGTCATGTCCTTTGATGACTACTTCATCTTGAAGAAGGAAACAGTGGGAAGGATTTGGTTCTCTGGTTATCAGAAGTGCACGGCCGCACTACAGATGCCTGCATATGGCACGGTCGCTGATTCATGGGATGAGTACCTATGGGTGTCCGAGAGCACATGCGGAGATGCCATGGTTAGGTTTGCAACTACCGTGGTTGAGGTGTTTGAACCTCAGTACCTGAGAGAACCAACTATGGCAGACACCGAGAGGCTCTTGGTAATCTCGAAAGCAAGAGGGTGGCCAGGTTTGCTCAGATCATTTGACTGCAAGCTTTTGCAGGGGCAATATCAGGGTCATGTTAAGAAGCCCTGTAAGTACATCTACTGCCACCCCTAGTTGGTTTTGGAGTATTGACGACAAACTTGGTCGAGGGACTAATGTGTTTGTGAGAATTGCAGGATAACACAGGTAGTAGTCCCTCATTGATTCGGTTTACCTACCGGAGATGACCCCTAAAAATGTGTGAAGACAATGAAGACAGTGGTGGTATGTGAAGATATTCACAACAAAGATTATGACTCGAGAAGACATTCACATGAAGACTATGGAGTGCGAAGATATAGTTGTTTCGTAGTTTCCTTTTCTTCTTTGTTGAGTCATAGGAACCACCGCACTATTAAGTGGGGTCCAAGTGAACAAAGTCAGAGTGACTGAAGTGATGCTCAACCAAATCCTATGTCTTCGAGTGAAGACAATGAGAGCAAATCTTATCCAGAGCTGGATGAGTCAGCTTTACTTGTAGCCCAAGTCAAGCCGCCGCGTGTGTTTGAAATCCGACCGTTAGACACGTGTTAGTTCCGTAGTGACCCGGGGTCATTTCGGACAAATCAGGCCGGGTTGCCTCCTGGCTATAAATAGCCCACCCCTACACCATAAATTGGTAGCTGCTCAGAGTTAGTGCACGGCTTTTGTCGTTTGAGAGCAACCCACCTCCGAAGAATTTGAGAGAGAGAGATCCTTGCGAGGACAAAGCCCAAAACACTCAGAGCCAAAGAGTGTTAGGCATCACTAAAGTCTTTCTGTCCGCGTGATTTGAAGACTTATTACACTTGAGGACTGTGAATCCTCCAGCCGGTTAGGCATCGCGTTCTGAGCATCCAAGAGTCATTGTGGATTGCCGGTGAACGAACTCTGTGAAGGTTTGGAAGTCTACCTTGAAGACTTACCAGAGTGATTGGGCAAGGACTGAGTGTCCTTAGCTCAAGGGGAATAAGGTGAAGACGCTGTCTTTTGAGTTGAATCTCAGCCTCCCTAACCAGACGTACAGTTGTCATAGCAACTGGAACTGGTCCAACAAATCCCTGTCCTCACCAAGCAACTGGTTCTATCTCCTCCCTCTCTTTACCTACTGTTTGTCTTCGTGAAGTCATTTCCTGCTTGCCTGATCTGATTGACTTCACTGTGTGACGACTATTGTTGTTTAGCTTCGTACTATCTTCCATCCTGATCTATACTACCTAGCTGCTAATAGTCTTCATGCTTTCACTTCATCACTTACTTGACTATGGCTTGTTCAGTGTAGTCTACCTTCCGCTGCATATCAATAGGTTCATTTCTATCGTCTGTCTTCGAAACTCCCATGTTTTGAAGACTTCCATAAAAATCGCATATTCACCCCCCCCCTCTAGTCGATAACTAGCACTTTCAATTGGTATCAGAGCGAGGTGCTCCCTTGTTCTGTGTGATTCGGTTTAACCACCTGGAGTTTTAGCTACGTCGACTGCAGGGATAATCAAAGTCTCCGCTGCGTGCCCTGTCTTCGATGGCACTGATTACCCCTACTGGAAGAATAAGATGCGCATGCATCTTGAAGCCATTGATGTCGACCTCTGGTATGTCGTCAAGAACGGCGTTCCCAAGACCGGTGAAGGTGTCACCCCTGCTGATGTCAAGAAGTTCATTCAACTGGATTCTACTGCCAAGGACATCATCTGTGGTCATCTGACCAAAGGACAGTATGGCTGTGTGAGTGCTCTGGAAACTTCGAAGCTAGTCTAGGACTGGCTCTCGAAGGTCAACGAAGGCGTCTCAACCCAGAGAGACTCAAGGATCAGTGTTCTTCGCAACCTCTTCAACCGCTTCAAGAGAAACGACAAATGAGCTTCATGCACTCGGCGCCACTGAGATCACCAAGCATGAAATCGTCAAGACACTCCTGAGATCACTTGACAACTCATTTGACACCCTAGCACTGATGATTCAAGAACGCCTTGACTTCAAGACTCTCGATCCGTCTAACATACTTGAGAGGCTCAACACACATGAGTTCCAGTTATCTGAGAAAAGAGATATCTATGGTCCCAGCTATGGCCGTACTCATGCTTTGAAGGCCAAGGCCGTTTCCTCATCTGAAGAAGAATCTGACTGCAGTTCTGGGGATCCTGAAGACATTGGAAAGGAGCTTGCTATGCTTGTGAAGAAGTTCCAGAAATTCACCAAGAAGAAAGGCTTCAGAAAGTCTTCAAGATCCAGCTCGAGAAATGATGAAGCTTCTACTCATGACCACAAGAAGAGAACATGCCACAAGTGCAAGAAACCTGGTCACTACATCTCTGAGTGTCCACAGTGGGACAATGAGAACAAGAAGAAGAAGAAGAAGAAGAGCAAGGAATATGATTCTAATGATAAGAAGAAGAAGAAATCCTCAAAGTCTTCCTCCAAGTCTTCGTCCAAGTCTTCATCACACAAGAAGAGCTCATCTGGCAAGGCTCGTGCTTTTGTTGGCAAGGAAATGGATTCAGAGGAGGAGTCTGCTTCTGAGGAGGCAGAGGTGGAGTCTGAGGAGGAGTCCGACTCTGGCGTTGCAAGTCTGGCTCTAGCTAAAGCCTACGTTGCCAAGTCCATCTTCAACACTAAAGACAATGGCTCCGTCACCAACGCTAATGCAAATGACAAGGACAACTCTGCTCCCACCTACTGCTTCATGGCACGCGGTGCCAAGGGAAAGGTCTCCAGCCGGAAATCAAAGGCGTCAGATGCTTATGCTGGGGACCTAAAACATCTTGTGGGCGCAAGATAAAATGCCCAAATGGTCTTACTATGTATTTTGTTCCTGAATCACTTGCCAATCATCCTATCAGCCCTAACCTAGATCTGAGCTTTGATAATCCACTTGTTCGTCAATTGTTTATGCTTCACAATACCCTTGGTGAAGCCTATCCCCCTAACTGTACTGTAGGGTATGACACCACATGCTTCAGAATGGATTATGGACAGTGGATGCACTAATCATATGACTGGTGATCGAAGTCTTCTAATGGACTCAACCTTACGTCCATCTGACAAGAGTCACATCACATTTGCTGACACAGGTAAAAGCAAGGTATTGGGTCTAGGTAGAGTTGCAATCTCAAAGGATCGGCACATGGATAAAGTGATGCTTGTTGAATCCCTTGGTTTCAACTTAATGTCTGTCTCAATGCTTTGTGATTTGAACATGATTGTGATATTTGGAAAATATCGTTGCCTTGTTCTAATGGAATCTGACAAGTCTCTAGTCTTTGGAGGGTATTAGAAAGATGATCTGTATATGGTAGATTTCTCAGCAGGACCACAGTTGGTCGTATGTCTTCTAGCAAAAGCTTCAGAGTGCTAGCTCTGGCATCGGAGGCTAGGGCATGCTGGCATGAGGAACTTGTACACTCTCGCGAAGAAGAAACATGTCGTAGGCATCGAGGGCATCAAGTTCAAGAAGGATCGTCTGTGTGGTGCCTGCGAAGCTGGAAAGATGACTAGGGCCAAGCATCCCTCGAAGACAATCATGACGACGTCACAACCCTTCGAGCTGCTTCACATGGACTTATTTGGCCCCACTCACTACTCTACTCTTACTACCACTGCTTGCCTCTATGGTTTCGTCATTGTTGATGATTATTCAAGATATACATGGGTGCATATAATCCTCTACAAGAATGAAGTGCAGGATGTCTTCAGACGCTTCGCCAATCGTGCCATGACGAACTATGGCATCAAGATCAAGCACATCAGAAGTGATAACGGCACAGAGTTCAAGAACACATGCCTCGACACTTATCTTGATACATTGGGCATCACTCATGAGTTCTCTGCTCCATGCACACCTCATCAGAATGGCATTGTGGAGCGCAAGAACAGGACACTCATTGAGATGGCTCGGACGATGCTTGATGAGTACAAGACTCCAAGGAAGTTCTGGCCTGAAGCCATTGATACTGCATGTCACATCATCAACCGTGTTTATCTTCACAAGCTTCTGAAGAAGACATCCTATGAGCTCCTGACTGGTAAGAAGCCAAACGTCAGTTACTTCAGAGTATTTGGTGCTAGGTGCTGGATCAAGGATCCACATCACACTTCAAAATTTGCACCGAAAGCACATGAAGGTTTTATGCTTGGTTACAGAAAGGATTCGCACTCCTACAGAGTCTTCAACCTCTTTCACTATAAAGTGGTTGAAACTGTGGATGTGCGGTTCGATGAGACTAACGGCTCGCAAAGAGAGCACCTGCCAAATGTGCTAGATGAAGTTCCTCCTAGTGAATCGATTAAGCTTATGGGAACTGGAGAAATCATACCTTCAGAGGCACAGGCTGAAGATGAACTTATCATTTCTGCGCCTAATCAACCTGAAGACACTGCCCAGCCTGAAGCCAATGATGAAGAAGAACATAATGGTCAGCAAGGGCAAAATCTTCGTCCGGTTCATCCTCGTGTTGCAAATGAAGTACAGATTGAGAAGATAATTGATAGCATCAATGCACCTGGTCCACTTACTCGTTCAAAAGCAACACAACTAGCAGATTTTTGTGGGCACTTTGCATTTGTCTCTATATCTGAACCCAAGAAAGTTGCTGAAGCCTTCATGAAACCTGAATGGATTCAAGCTATGCAAGAAGAGCTTCAACAGTTCGAGCTGAACAATGTGTGGGAATTAATCAAGCGTCCTGACCCTCGCAAGCACAATATCATTGGCACCAAATGGATCTATCACAACAAACAAGATGAGCATGGTCAAGTTGTCAGAAACAAGGCTCGTCTTGTTGCTCAAGGATACACTCAAGTTGAAGGGATTGACTTCGATGAAACATTTGCTCCGGTGGCTAGGCTTGAAGCCATTCGCATACTGCTAGCCTACGCTAACCATCACAACATCCTTCTGTATCAAATGGATGTGAAGAGTGCCTTTCTCAATGGCAAGATTGAAGAAGTGTATGTTGCACAACCACCTGGCCTTGAAGATCCAAAACATCCTGATATGGTATACAAGCTCAACAAGGCACTTTATGGCCTCAAACAAGCCCCTCGTGCTTGGTATGACACACTCAAAGACTTCCTGAAGAGCAAAGGCTTCAAACCTGGTTCCCTGGATCCCACTCTCTTCATGAAGACATACGATGGTGAACTGTTTGTGTGCCAGATCTACGTGGATGACATTATCTTCGGCTGCACTGACAAAAGATACAGTGATGAGTTTGGGCACATGATGCAAGAGCAATATCAGATGTCCATAATGGATGAGCTGAAGTTCTTCCTTGGTCTTCAAATTCGTCAGCAGAGCAACGGCATCTTCATATCTCAAGAGAAGTACCTCAAAGATTGCCTGAAGAAGTTTGGAATGCAAGATTGCAAAGGTTACTCAACACCAATGCCAACCAAAAGTCATCTGGGAACCGACGACAATGGTAAAGAGTTCGATCAAAAGGTATACCGCTCCATGATTGGTTCTTTACTCTATTTATGTGCATCTAGGCTAGATATCATGCTTAGCGTTCGCATGTGTGCCCGATTCCAAGCGGCACCAAAGGAATCGCATCACTTAGTTGTGAAGCAAATTCTTCGATATTTAGCTTACACCCCAACACTAGGATTATGGTATCCAAAGGGCTCAGAGTTTGATCTAGTTGGATTCTCATATGCTGATTATGCTGGTGACAAGGTTGATCGCAAGTCCACATCAGGCACATGTCACTTTCTTGGACGATCTCTTGTCTGTTGGTCTTCAAAGAAGCAGAACTGTGTGTCTATCTCCACTGCTGAATCTGAATACATTGCTGCTGGATCTTGCTGCGCCCAGCTTCTATGGATGAAGCAAACTCTCAAGGACTATGGCATCCATCTGAAGCAAGTGCCACTTTACTGCGATAATGAAAGCGCCATCAAGATTGCCAACAACGCAGTTCAGCACTCGAAGACAAAGCACATTGAAATTCGGCATCACTTGCTCAGAGATCATGTCATGAAGGAAGATATTGATATCATTCACGTCAACACAGAAGAGCAATTGGCAGATATCTTCACAAAGCCCTTGGATGAGAAAAGGTTTTGCAAGTTGCGGTGTGAGCTAAACATCTTAGAATCCTCGAATGTCCTGTGATTGGACACACATCCTAACGCTTATGCATGTGATGACTTAGATGTGCAACACACGAAGTAAAGTTTATCTTCAATCAATGAAGACATACACTCTAAGTGTGAATACATTAATGTGGAATATGACTTCGGAGCGCCACGATAATTGTACGCCGTGTCTGGGTCTAATACTTCCTATACGGTGGGTAACGCCACCACCAAATTCTCATTTGAAGTGTTTTATTTGGCGTCACATTTGCAAAGTCTTCACATTTGATTTGTCTTCGTCATTGATTTGACTTCACATTTATCTTCACAATGTTCATTTGGTATCATATTGATATATACATATATTTGTGTTCTGTCCTCTACAGCATTCACTTATAGCTATGTCTTCTTGTTTGAATCTTTTGATCTAAGTGAATGTGATCGGACCCTAACCCCTTCTATGCTTCTACCTCAGATACTATCTATCCAAATCATATGCATTCTATTGAAACTGTCGAATGTCTTCTCTGCGTCCTTGTCAGTAGAAGATAAAGAGACAAAAGTTGAATCTGCTTTAATGCCATATCCTCATTGCCTGAAACCCGGAGAAGCCGGAACGACCACCCGACAGTCCAGGCGTGCGTGGGAACATGGAACAACTTCCAATGTGTTGCATGCTTGCCACGTGTCTTTCAGATGTGAACCGCCAGGGGCACCTGCGTAATTACGCTGTGCTGTCCCTTTCCTTATAAATATACAACTCACTGCGGTCACAATCTCTTCTCCCACCTCGCCACCTTGCACAAACCCTAGCACCTTCACTAGCTCACGTCGACGCCGGAGACGAAGCGCTTAGCTGCCGCGACCTCTTCGACGCCGTCCTCACGCCGACCGCGGACCTCATCCTCTCCGCCGCCGCCGTAGGTGTCTTCCGCCGCCAAGTTAGGGCGCGGGAGATTGAACTGCTCGGCATCCCTCTTTGCCTCGTCTAGCAGTTTGTCAAGGGTAATTAAAACTTACTTCTTACTGCCTTTTTGATCCGTCAGATCCATCCACTTCCATCAAAAGTGGTTTCTAAACTTCCAAATCTGGATCTATGTTGTTCTGTATCTCATATCTTGCCAAGTATATTCACTTATGCTTCACAACTAGTTAGATTCCTCACTTGTACTTATTCTTGGATTCGTACAAATCTGGAACCAACTCTCATCAAATAAGTGAATGTCTTCACGCTATGAGGTCAATGTCTTCAAACTGATTTATCTTCAAAATCTTCTAAGGATGCATATGACCTCTTCCCCTTCCCTCGCATCTCTAATGCTGTCACAGGTACATGTCCGTGGGAGAATCCCTTGGTTCTCATAGTCTGCATTCATTTGCAGAATTCTTACAGCGACACATCAATTCTCCCGAAGCCAGTTCATGTCTGACTAGCAAGAGGAAGCCATTCACAGTCTTGAAGCCTTTTAGTTTGAATATAATGGCAACAGAAAAATCTGCAAGGAAAGGCGGCAGGCAGCACCGTGGAGATACGTCTAAGGACTTGCCTCCTGATCTGTATGAACTATACAAGACAGATCCTGAAGAAAGCTATGGCCAGCGCAAGACTCGAATTCAATGGATTCGAAGATATTGGGCGGAACAATGGTTCCTATACAGATATGTGACTGCTGAATATGCTGAAAAGAACGCCATCAAGCGACCATGGGGAGATATTCTGTACAAAAATCTTCAGCCCAAGTCCAAGTCCAAAGCCATTGCTCAAGGCTTCTATCCTTGCATGGTCCGAGGACCACAGCCAAAGAATGCCGACCCATCATCTCTGTTATGGTGTCGCGACGACAATCTATTCAAGCGTAACTATAAGTTTGCCAAAGATTCTGCTGTGAACAAGAAAGCATTTGGACTCGACTTCAACCCTGGTCCATCTGCTCCAAGGGCTGATGGCACCCGTGATGCTAATCCAAACATCATCGGCCCCTTCTGTAACCTCGAAGGCCTCATAACTCACATTGCAGTAGAGGGGACCGCCGTGGAGCACTCAGCTGATGACGCAGATTCTGATGAAGTGCCAGCTCCACCTAAGCCACAGAAGCAGAAGAAATCAAAGGCTTCAAAACCCTCTTCCACACCAAAAGCTTCGCGTGCGAAGCCATTGGCCACTGCACCTCCTGAACCCAGTGTTCAATCTGAAGATCTTTCTCATGTCTCCAAGAAGACGGAGAAGCTCAAGAAGAAGAGGCCCATGAAGATTTCTGGGCATGACCTAACTCCAGCTGCCGTTCTGCGGAACGAAAATGAAGCTATTGATCTGTCAAGTGACGAAGATCTTGGTGATGATGCCCTTGAACTGCTAATCAAGAGCAAGCAAGAGGCGGAGATCTTCAACGATCTGCCCCTCTTTGATGTGGATATTCTGAATAACTTCATCGATGAGTGGTTTGACAATCCGAACCTCAGCATTGATGATCTTTAGCTCTCGGTGGACATCAGCGTCACATTCCATGGAGCCATTGCTAATGAGCTGGCTCTGGCTCAGAAGATCGTCGAGCTGAAGAACAAAATTGACTATGAAAAGGCTCAATTCAAGAAGCACATGGCCAAGCTCAGTGTGGCTGATGTTCAAAGCTTCAAGCAGATGCTGCATGACCTCAAGGGGGAGTTTCACAAGAAACGTGAGGAAGCAAAAGGTTCAAGAGAGCGGATGAAATACTTCACAGAGAAATGTGTTCAAGCTCACAATGAGGCAGAAAAGCGCAAGGCTCTTGGGCATCCAGGCATCGGCCCCAAGATGGCTGCCAAACTGAAGAAGAAGCCTGATGTGGCCCAAGCTGAAGCATCAAGGCAGGAAGCACCTCGCATTGTCTTCCCTGCCAGCATGACAGGCTCAAAGCCTAAGGTCCCCTCAGCAGCTTCAGAACTAAAGAAGACAAGGGCAGCTGAGGCCGAAGCCAAAGCGTAAGCACAAGAATGCCTCTGATGGTGCTCCATCAACAAAAAAGCCGAAGACAAAGTCTTCGTGGAAAGAGTGTGCTACTGCCACACAACCACTTGTTGTCGAGCCCATCTCAGTTGCTCACCCTGCCTCCACAAACCAAGAGCGTCAACTTGTAGTTCACGAGCCTGCTTTCACAGAGGCTCCTGAAGATGAAGAAATTCCAACTGTTGACCCCATCACGGCTGAAGACATTGGTCATGGCGACAATGTAGAAGATGATGAAGTCCTTCCTCAGATCGAGCACCAACTGGTATCATCGCCTGTTCTCACGAACAGCGAACTCATCAGCATTGGTCATCCCTTGACACCAATTGCTCAAGATGCTTCGTGGGCTGATCACCCTCAACAAGAGACCCCCAGTAATGAAGACACACCCAGTACTCCACCACCTCAAGTCACCACTCTGGTGCTTGATGATGAAAATTAGATGGTGCAGACCACTCCATCACCACAGGCGTCGCCCGCATTCCGCAGGCTTCGCAAAGGCCCTAGGCCACAGGTCGCCATGTCGAGCATTCCAGAGGGAGAAGTGCAACAAAGCTCAGTAGCACGCCAAGTGTTTCCTGAAGCCACTCCCACTGCGAATGTCTCTGAGTCCGAAGCAAAAGCTGCTAAAGACATTCCGGCTGCATCAGCCGGTGACAATCAAGAAACGCGTCAAGAAGAAGAAAGAGTTGCCACACCCCCAGTCACTCAAGAAGTAGTTCTCGAGGAGAACGTGTCAGTGCCCGACCCTCCTGTTATTGAAACGGAGGTTGAAAACATTGAGGCGGCCACAAACAACTCTACTGAAGCCAATGATGTTGTCATGGCTGAAGACATTGTGGCGCCTGAAACTAATGTTGCGCCTGAAGCCAGTGTGCAACTTGAAGCCACAGTCCATACCGATGCTGCAGTTCCACCCCCAAGGCCTCACACTATTGAGCAGGCATATGATCGCGGCCAACTTGTCACTGTCCGATGGCCTGTTCTGGTTCCTCCTCCTGCTCCCGGACCACAATATGATTATCATGTGGAGCAAAGGCCTCGGGTCGAGAAGCCAAAACCCAGACTGCCAAGATTTCCCGGTGCTGCAACATCGCCAGTAGTGTTCAATGTCAACAGCTTCAGGGCACATAACACATTCTTTGACAGTGCCAAGAACCCGTACTCGAAACCAAGGATCTCATCTAATCGCTTCTGGAGCTATCAGCAGCGCAGTTATTACTCATGTATCTTATACAATCAAGGGCGAATCTTTCCTCACATGCGTCTGGATTGTGAAGCCATTGCTGGTCTGCCCTGCTTGGAAGAAGCTCTAGACTGTTTCAGAGATGCTGGCCTTCTACCGTTCGTACCTGACAAAGAGCATTGGAATGAGGAGCTTCTGCTGCAATTCTATGCCACTCTACACATTCGTGGCTACAACAGGGATCCGAAGACTTGGGTCCTTGAGTGGATGACAGGTGATGTGCACCATGAAGCCAAAGCTCAAGATATCATTGAGCTTACTTCCCTGCCCACTCCAGGTGAGCTCTATGAACCTCGTTGTCAGCTACACAGGAATGCATTGGAGAGCATATTTCAGAAGCCTGAGCCCAACATGAGTCAGATGCTCAGCATGATTAAGCCACTGCCACAAGATGCTGAATATCCAAAGGAATTCTTTCTCGAAGACCTCGATTATCTGCCCCGTACCATTTATCACATTGTAAGACGAACTCTATGGCCAGTCAAAGGACATTCTCCTGCAGCCAAGCTTGAAGGCACGATGAAGACATTGGTGTTCTATATTCTCAATGGCATCAGCTTCAATGCTCAAGATTTCTTCATCAGGCAACTTGCTGCATCTGGAATTGATCTATTTGGCCTAAAGTTTTATGCTCCATGGGTAATGCGCTTAATCAAGCTTCACTCTTCTGTCAACTATCAGCCCTCTACACGCAACCATCTTATCTTCTTGCCTGAGGTTGATATGTCTGTCGAAGCCATCTACCCTGAGCCTGCCAAGGAGCCAATTTATCTTCACAATGTCGATCACCAAAGCTTTTCGCAACCAACTGAGGGAGTTCTTGCTGCAACTCGTGTTTATCCTCTGGCTGGCAATACACGTGCACCTCATCGTGCAACTACTGAAGCCACTGAAAGCACCATTGCTCAAAGGCCTCGCAAGCGATCTCGTGTTCTCAATGACCGAGAGCTTCTTGTGGCCTTGCATCAGAAACAGGATAAGCACCATGACTGGCTGAAGCGTCAGATGCAGAGTCTCTTGGTGGATGTCAATCGCATTCGCAACCTTGCCACCAAGAACGCATTTGTGTCACATGAAGCCTGTCGGAGGTCCTAGAAGAGTCTGACATTGCTAAGCTCCGAAGACGATCTTCGCGGAGATGGCTTCACAGAGCACTACAAATTTGATTCCATGCCTCCCTGAATGCCGTCTTACGTCGTACTCCTTCCTTAGAAGACTCGGAGTATTCATCTTCGGCTACAACTGTTGTTGCGAGAGTCGTCGATGAAGAAGACGATGCCACTTCACTAACCATGACTTCACCACATCTCGACACTGCACCAGGCCCCTCTGCACCACCAAACTCCAACGTTGACCCTGCTCCTTCATCTACTCCTGATGGGAACGAGTAGATGCTCTATGTCTTCAAACCTTTTTGGTCCTTACTGACAAAAGGGGGAGAAGCATGTGAGTTGATAGTCTTCAAGCGGGTCCATATGGGTGGTTGCTATATCTTTTTGCCAAGTGGTTACAACTCTCGTTTTTGATACATTTGGTTCTTTGGATTGTAACACTTAAACTTGATGGTCGTCTGCTACCTTGTTTGCTATTCTGTGATGCGATGATAAATTCCGCATGAAGTCATTCCGCAGACGTCCATTTTTCATTATGCATGTCATTATCCTTGTCTTATCTCTATATGCATGATGAATTGTCTGCAAAAGTTGAAGAGGATCTCCACAAAGCAAAACCTGCCATGTGCATTTGCATTCAAAAGCAAACTACTTATATGCACATCTTCAGGGGCGGCCTTTTGCTACTTATGAAGACAATGCCTTAACCTATACAATTTCACATACTTTTATCCCCGTTGAAAACTTCAACCAGTTTGTCATCAATCACCAAAAAGGGGGAGATTGTAAGTGCATCTAGTGCCACCCCTAGTTGGTTTTGGAGTATTGGCGACAAACTTGGTTGAGGGACTAATGTGTTTGTGAGAATTGCAGGATAACACAGGTAGTAGTCCCTCATTGATTCGGTTTACCTACCGGAGATGACCCCTAAAAATGTGTGAAGACATTGAAGACAATGGTGGTGTGTGAAGATATTCACAACAAAGATTATGACTCGAGAAGACATTCACATGAAGACTATGGAGTGCGAAGATATAGTTGTTTCGTAGTTTCCTTTTCTTCTTTGTTGAGTCATAGGAACCACCGCACTATTAAGTGGGGTCCAGGTGAACAAAGTCAGAGTGACTGAAGTGATGCTCAACCAAATCCTATGTCTCCGAGTGAAGACAATGAGAGCAAATCTTATCCAGAGCTGGATGAGTCAGCTTTACTTGTAGCCCAAGTCAAGCCGCCGCGTGTGTTTGGAATCTGACCGTTAGACACGTGTTAGTTCCGTAGTGACCCAGGGTCATTTCGGACAAATCAGGTCGGGTTGCCTCCTGGCTATAAATAGCCCACCCCCTACACCATAAATTGGTGGCTGCTCAGAGTTAGTGCACGGCTTTTGTCGTTTCAGAGCAACCCACCTTCGAAGCATTTGAGAGAGAGAGATCCTTGCGAGGACAAAGCCCAAAACACCTAGAGCCAAAGAGTGTTAGGCATCACTGAAGTCTTTCTGTCCGCGTGATCTGAAGACTTATTACACTTGAGGACTATGATTCCTCCAGCCGGTTAGGCGTCGCATTCTGAGCATCCAAGAGTCATTGTGGATTGCCGGTGAACGAAGTCTATGACGGTTTGGAAGTCTACCTTGAAGACTTACCAGAGTGATTGGGCGAGGACTGAGTGTCCTTAGCTCAAGGGGAATAAGGTGAAGACGCGGTCTTCTGAGTTGAATCTCAGCCTCCCTAACCAGACGTACAGTTGTCACAGCAACTGAAACTGGTCCAACAAATCCATGTCCTCACCAAGCAACTGGTTCTATCTCCTCCCTCTCTTTACTTACTGTTTGTCTTCGTGAAGTCATTGCCTGCTTGCCTGATCTAATTGACTTCACTGTGTGATGACTATTGTTGTTTGGCTTCGTACTATCTTCCATCCTGATCTATACTACCTAGCTGCTAATAGTCTTCGTGCTTTCACTTCATCACTTACTTGACTATGGCTTGTTCAGTGTAGTCTACCTTCCGCTGCATATCAATAGGTTCATTTCTATCGTCTGTCTTCGAAACTCCCATGTTTTGAAGACTTTCATAAAAATCGCCTATTCACCCCCCCCCCCTCTAGTCGATAACTAGCACTTTCAAGCCCACCACCATTCTTGAAGTAGTTGCATCACAGGATCTTTGGATTTGGCACTATTAGGGCATACTCTCTCTAATTGGTTTTGGTGTTGATGACAATGCGCTTTGCACACAAACCATGTGCCTTGAGCATTTCAGATATTATTAGATATGGCACAAAACAGTTTATTCCCCTCGGTGGTATAAAGAGCAAACACAGTTTATTTCCAGCGTTTCTTTTCATTTGATTTGAGTCACAGGAAAACCTTACTATTAAGAGGGGGTCCACATCGGAAGGTATGGGTGGAAACAACACATACACAAACTATATGCACCCACATATCTTCCGCGCATCTCTGGAGCATCCTTCTGTTGTGCTGGTTCTACCAAGTGGAGGTTTAGCGGTAGTACCGCTCCCTACCACGGTAGTACTGCTTAGGTGGTACTTCCGCTGGTAGTATTGCGTGTACTACCACCACTCTCTCTGTAGGGCAGACGCTAATTCATGGAAGTACCGCTCACTGGAGCAGTAGTACCGCTTAGTGTGGTACTGCCGCTGTAGTACTCCTGGTACTTCGGCCGACTTCTCTGTTTGTCTATTGGTATTTAGCAGTAGTACCGCTTTGGTAGTACTTCCGCATGTGGGTACTGCAGCTACTTCCGCTTGGGCAAAGACTTCTGTTGTGCTGGAACCATTTGGCGATAGTGCCACGGTAGTTCAATGGTAGTACTACTTCAGCGGTACTTCCGCTCTAGCACCGCGTGTCTACCGATGTTTCTTCTGTTACCTGGTGACAATTATCGATAGTACCACTGAGCGTAGACAGTAGTACCGCTCCGGTGTAACTACTGCTCTAGTATTGTTTCAATACACACTAGACACACAGAAACTACTGCGCTAAGCTGTAGTACTGCTCTCCTGAGCGGTAGTACTGCTTGAGCATGTGATGTGCACGTAACGGTTGGATTTAAGACCCCACTATATAAAGGAGGTCTTCTTCCCCAAGAAGACCACCTCTTTTCCCCTTTGCTCCATTGTTGCCCTAAAGCTCAAATTCACCCGATCCCCCTCCCTAGACATCAAAACTTGTTAATACTCTAGGGTTTGGAGGGGAAGGCCTCGATCTACACTTCCACCAAGAGAAATTTGATTCACCCATTAATCCCTTGTGGATCTTGTTACTCTTGGGTATTTCGGCACCCTAGACGAAACATGTCACCTCAGAGCCACATTCCATTGTGGTGAAGCTTCATGGTGGTGTTGGAAGCGTCCAATTAAGTTTTGGAGAGAGCCCCGACCTTGTTTGTAAAGGTTCGGTCGCCACCTTCAAGGGCACCACTAGTGGAATCATGGCATCTTGCATTGTGCGAGGGGTCAGGAGAATACAGTGGCCCTAGTGGCTTCTTGGGGAGCCTTGTGCCTCCACACCGCTCCAACGGAGACATACCCCCACCCCTAAGGGAGGAAACTTCGATAACACATCCTCGTCTCC
>NC_057814.1:380375713-380383935 GCF_018294505.1 Triticum aestivum | reverse complement strand
TCCTTTTAGGCAAGCTTCTTTGGCATGCCCGAATCTCACCATGACATCAATGTGTTGCAGCGATCACCATCGTTTGCTAGACTAACTGAAGAAAAAGTTCCTCCTTGCCACTACGTTGTCAATGGACATGAGTACAACATGGGCTACTATCTGGTTCACGGTATCTATCCTCCTCGGTCTACCTTTGTGAACAACATCTCTAACCTAGTTGGTCAGAAAAAGTCTCACTTTGCCCACAGACAAGAAGCATCTAGAAAGGATGTTGAGATGGCTTTTGGAGTTATGCAAGCACGTTTTGCAGTTGTTCATGGACCTGCTAAACAATGGGATCCAGAGACCTTCTGGGGTGATGACCTGTTGTGTGGTCATGCACAACATGATCATGGAGGATGAGGGGGAGGATGCTATCGCGGGTCTTGAATTTGAAAACATGGGTAATCCTATCAAATTTCATGGCCATAATCCGGCCATATTTGAAGAGTTTGTTCAAATGCATCAACAAATTCGGCATCGAGCAACTGAAGGAAGATCTAGTTGAGTATCAGCGGGGGGTCAAGGCGGACAACAATGTTAGAGTGTAATACTTTTATACTTTTTTAATTAAAAGTATCGATATATTTGAACATTTCATCTATTTAGACTATATATATTGAACGTGCGGACTTAAAAAAAAAGGGGTCGGATATATGGGCGCAACGTTGGATGGCCGCCACCCGCATCAGTGTCCGCAGATTGATCTCGCCTGTTCGTGACGGATGCCGGAACAAATTTGCGGGTCAACGTTGTAGATGCCCTAACATGTTAACTCTTTCTTGAAAAGACTTAACGTATTAGTACAGTTTCTTTGCTCTGTCACTAAAAGATGAACATGCATGGGAATGAAGAAACTAGCCGGGAGGCGTTCGTCGAAAGAAATTTATCTCGATACATTCACTTTTGTCAAGTGTCAAAAAGGTCTTATATTAAGTCACGGAGGGAGTATTATATTTTATAAAATCGAGTTCGGTAGTGGTTGAAAGAATACCGCACTCCGTGGAGTGACTAGCACCCATTAGTCTGTAATAATAAGAAGAAGAAATACGAAGGCAAGTCCAAGATTAACTCCCAAAGTAGGACAATATTGAAGTGATTAAGTGCCGCACCAGCACAAGGAATATGCAAGGAGGAGATAATTTGGTCGTGTCAAATTCAGCGACAGTAGGTGGTACTCCACCGCCATTTGTTTATCACGCTGTCGTCCTCGGGAGACAGTGATATCAAAGTAGCAAACCTCTCAATTGTTATTAGTCCAACTGGGGCGGCACAGCATTTTCGCTCAAAGGGCACCAACCACGTGTTGCTCACGCATAAACATATAATATATATACTACCGTGCAAAAAAGAGTGAGATATTTAAGCACATTATTTGTGGGCCAAAAAGGATATGAGGATCTTATTCAGAATGCAATCGATTTTGGGAAGAGAACATGCCATGAAGCCATAGAGCACATAACTGCTATCCAAATCGGTTTGTGCGTCGACAAATTAATTTGTGTGGCGCCAAACAGGGAGGCACCGTCACGAGAGAGAGAGTGAGACCCTGAACTTGCCGTAAGGGAGGAGGAGGGTGACTGCCCATCATCCATCGAGTGACCTGTGTGCCTACATGTATCCATTAATTGGACGTTAATGGAATGTGGTGTACATGTTCTCCAGTACTACTGCTACTACTTTGCTCATGCAGCCTACGGACCGTGTAGTAAACGTTTGCACTGTACGTGGTATTTTTCTTTCTTGTATGTAAAAGGAAGGCGTTGGTTGGACCATCCATCCTCTTGTGAAGTGTACGCGTGCACTAGGGTGCATGTTGCTTGGTGATGGCGTATTGATTGTTGCAATGGTATATACTGCAGGGCTCATGACCTGTGGGGGATGCAAGCAATTATTTGAAACAATCCGGTTACGTGCTCAATTTCTATCAATCAGGATCATGGGATGCAGCAACTAGCCAGCTAATGATATAATACTACAACATTCCTAAAGCACTTAATTGTTAGAATTATTTATTATTCTGGGAAGAGAGAAACTGCATGAGGAATTAAAAAGGAAAAAAATTAATAACAAAAATGGCATATTGATTCACATCTTCCCCAGACTAATATTGATGCAATGAAGCGCAATAAGTTCCAGCAAAGAAAAGGATTTAAAGAGAAGAAAAATAGCAGTATGCATGTGACAACACAACCTATTGGAATCCAGTCAAACTGAACAGAAGAGAAAATGGGCCAGCCAAGTGGCCCCCTCGAAGGTCAAAGAAAGCCTATAGCAAGGTCCATGAAATCTCACAGGCAAAAGTTGTTGCCTGGAAAGATGGAACATGCAGCTGCTGCCTCCTGTTGCCATCATTGTTGTCAACTTGTGACCTATTCACCTTTAACCAGTGCCTGATCTACCAACAAAACAGGCCAACTGAAATCCAGGAAGGCATTTAGTGTGCACAAGAGCATATAGCACCCAACATCCCTGCTTCTCCAATGTTACCAACTAAAACACTGGAACAAGGGAATGCTGCGTCGCCATTTATGGCGGTTGGTACCCCCAGCTGAAATGGCCGGCATTCATTTTCTGTTGCGCTCACAGATCCAAAATCATCATGCTTGTGGTCTAACAAAGCATTCAACCCAAGCCAAATCCATAATGTTGCAGTTTATATGGAACTACGAGTCTGTAGTACTGATCTAGCTATTAATCTGTAGTACTGATCTAGCGGAATAATCCTTCAGTATATATGTCTGCTCCGTATATGCACACTAATGATCATAAGTAAACACGATGTACAACATGGCCAAACCTGGAAGAAATTCAACAACTATTTTTACACTAGAATACAACATGTCAAGGCAATTCTGCATTGACCAACTACTTGGCTAGCTGCCAGGAGCTGCCCATGATCTGAAATCACCCAACTCAGCAGCTTCGTCGACTTCATGGAATGTATTGACGTACAGGTCAGGTTGCCTCGCTTTATTGGAAGCCTCAAGAACCAATTGATAGGCGAGTTGGCTTCTCTAAGGTGGATGACCAATATCTTGCTGCTCGTTGATGGGTGTGGAGACCACCATTGATTTTTGACGCTCACGCTGTGCTTCTAGCCAATTGCTCAAATCTCTGAGTAATAACTTGCTGGTTTCCACTTGTATATACATTGAGCAAGGACACTACAGCAGAAGATAACATAACTTTCTGTGACACATTTGGGCTGAAACCATCCTCGTCATTTATGGTCTCGCTTGCCAGAGGCTGGTCCTCGGCACTATTGAATGCTGAGCATAAACCCTTCAGCCAGTCTTCCAGAAAGGATGCCTTCTGCTCAAAATGAAAGTGAATTAGATAGGGCAACAGAACAATATATCTGTTTTTCAGTTACAAAAAAAGTCGAACTATTAAGCATTTAAGCCACATATTATGGGGTATTTCTTCAGTGCACGCATATTACACAGGGCTAGAGTAGGAACCTGCTCTTCTACATCTTAGGTGTACAAACAAGAGCAATATATTCACTAAAATAACAAAGTAATATAGATAAATATAAAAAGGACAAACCCAGTGCTAGAAGCTCCCACACGAGGTGGGGTCCGGGGAACGATTATACGCGACAAGCCTTAACCCTCCACAGTGCAATGCAGAGAGGCCGCGTCGAACCCAGGACCTCTTGGCACAAGTGGTGAGTACTTCACCACTGCGCCAGGCCTGTCCTAATATAGACAAATATAGTACCAAAATTTGTGCTATTGACGTAGCACATGAGTTCATTTCCAGGACTTCATGATAAATAGGAAACAGACAAAAAATCGCATCGTTAAGAACACTGCAGAGTTGGTTATGTTTTGATATTTCCATACATGACAGGGCCAACACATGCTCATGAAACTGATGAATCCAGATTCTCAAAATATCAACCTGATCTGGCTGTTATTTGCCTCTGAACAACACTATTGACAGATAAATACATCGTATTAGTGAAAACGCAACACACAGGCATGAGCCCGTTACCTTGATAAGAAAATCTTTCAGGCTTTGGTCATCCTTTGGTGAAACAAAACCAAGCAAATGCAGAGCAGTAAACGTAAGCTGTAAAAAGGAGCCAAAGGTTCAACAATGCTGTGAAACATGTTTTGGAGTAAACAATATATATATATAAGCATCAACAACATTGACCTGTTTCTCAAGGTTGTCCCGGTGTTTGAAATTTGAAGGCGATGATGAACTGTTCGAACTTAATGACTCAAGAACATGTGTGACGCCTCTGACAACATCTGGAAAGGAGCTACCATAATCTACACATCCAGCAGCATCATGAATTCAGTTGCAGAATGATACCACAGGCAAGACACGAACCTCCAAGAAATGAAATAGGCAGCACTACCACTAATTTATCCAACAAAAGCATAGGATAATACAATCTAAATAATAATGACGGAAAGCTTTAATCCATTGGCAATCTGGCATGATATGGTATTAGCAAAATAAGCAAGATCAGAACTTAAACAAAGGCAGCAATTAAAGCATTCAGCGAACTAACCAAGCCTTGTGACTGGCACTGCTAAAGCAACAGCTGCATGCATCCTTATTTTATAGTTGTTTGAGTCACGGAGTAATAGTAGAAGTATGCTATAAACACTTGATGCCCTGTAATACAAAACACCTGAAAATCAGAACCACTAACATATGAAGCTGGAGTACTCAGTTACTCACAGAGGTACAATCATGGTACCAGGTGTGTAGATTTCTCATATAGTATTTCCAATTGACAAGGTTGACAATGGGTAGAAATAACTATTGCACAAATTTCTGACTGATTAGTTCCTTAAAGATGAATATTTGAAAATAGAAGATGTGGGTGAAGATTGTCTTTATTAGATTTAGAATATTACGAAATAGCCTCTTTAAACATTGGGCTTCACCTTCTGTAGGTGGAGAGCATATGTGTTTCATTAAAATGCTTCTGGAAGATAAAGAAAGAATGTGGTGTTTCTACAATGGGAATTCTAAAGCAGATAAGATGCATAAAAATTTCTGCGAGATTCAATAAAATACTGGAAGATGTTGCATGTGCAAATCATACCACTGCATCTCTGAAAGTCTCACGGTGTCATTCATGAATAAGTTACTAAAAGCATGACAAACATTCCACTGAACCTGTATGAATGACAAAAAACAAGTCAAATGGAAGCAGTTATTCATGTAAAACATCTCCACATTCAACAATCACATATAATAGAAAATTAGAAGGGAAAAAATCTTGAACTTGTATTCTTTGCTAACTGAGGTGTTCCTCATTAGAACAAAACAGGGAAACATGTTTTTTTTAGTCTCGCCTTGACACAATAAATTATCTCGGAAACTAGGATAATGTTGAGTGGATAACAAGAGATTCAGCCCATGGATGTTTGTTTTAAGTACAAGTGCAGAACCATTTCTTGCAGTACCTTTACATTTCCAGTAGTCACAGAAGACATCAAAGCCTGTACCATTGTTTGAAGACAGACAGGATCTCCATAGAAAACTGAATTCCTGTGATGGAAGCCACAAAATTGTAAGCTGAAGAAACAAGTTAAGAAAAATTATGATTGATGCCTACAGAATATTAAAGGCTTTGTTGTTGTTGTTGTTGATGATGATGATGCATGCAGAATATTACCAACCTTGAATCATCGACTGCATCACAATGATGATTGAATCTGATAAACCTTGACAGATATCCAAGGGCTCTAACGGCATTTGACTTTACCTGAATGAACATAAATAAAAACAACAACACTGATACCATTAGATACAGAAATATACAGATATCTTCCTTTTCTTTTCAATTTACAACTGAATAATGTCTTGCTGTTCAATAGCCTAAAATAGGCATCTGGGCCAGTGAAAATGTAAAATAAAGAGAGAGAAAAGACATCAGTTGACAAGACAAGCTTACTTTTTCACCATCTTTGGTTAGGCGCAAAGCAATTTCAACCAGCAATGAAATTGTTGATTTATCAAGCAGATCTACAGTTGAAAAAATAGTAGAAAGATAAGCATGCCGTATCGTTATATATTATAGATTCTGTAACCAACTAACAATCAATATGCAATACATACCTGCAGTCGGATCTGTTTGTAGTTCCAATGCTCTGAAACGAATAGAAGAACAAAGATTGGCCAAAGCCCATGAGGCAGTGATACGGACCTAAACATTTAGATTGAGACAATGTTACACATAGAATACTTGATAAATTTTAGTACAACAAAAAAAAAATAACAGTGCACAAGCATTAAAGAGAGAGATACAAATATCATACTGGAGTTGATGAATTTTGTGTATTGAAGTCAATGGCTTTTATGAACTCGCCAGGTAGGCAAGGACTGCAGAAGGAAACAATGAGTTGCGGATTATTGGTCATCATCATTCAAGTACCTTAAAATAAGCACTTGACTACTTGAGACTGCAGCGCAACCAAAGTCTGAAATTTTACCTCGACAATATTTGGGAGAAACATGAAACAATACCAATGGCTCGACATGCAGCCGACCTCACTGTAGCAACTGCATCACTCAATGCTGCATGAACCTACACAACAACAATTGTGATACTCACGAAATTTTAACAGGTTAGGGAAACATAATGAAACACACAAATAATAAACTTACAGATGAGGAGGTCACATAATCTCTCTTGTTTACTGGTAGGGAGAAGAAAACATCAGAGGTCATGCCTGCGAAACATGTGAGTGATGCTGTCCTGACCTAGAAACAAACAGTTAATTTATTTAGTCCAGGAAAAACAGACACTCAAAAAATGGAATACTTTCAGCAATACATAAAAGCATTTCCATCAGGTTCATGGAGCACATACTCCCTAAATTTAATGGTGCTGTTGCAAGACAAAACTATTTTCTTACATATGGGACATAAAGTATCATCTGAAGATAACAACACGGCTAAGCATATCATGCTATATTTAGAACCAAGGATCATAAACGGCAACACAATACTCAAACATACATTAGTTAGCTGCTTTGACTAAAACGGCAGCAGGCATTCTGTTACTAATCTGCTAAATCATGTTTATAAGTTAGCATTAACACCACAGATTATTGAGAAATAAATGAAGCCTAACCACTATTCGTTCCAGATTAATACAATAATACATGGACAAGACAGGTTCTAGAGGCGGTAGATTACCATAGCAGAGGCATGTGATAATCCCCGAGGGAGATGAGTTTCTAACACCTCAGTCCAACGGTTGGTTCCAAGTGTAATGTCCAAAGAGCAGTTTTGTGATGGTCCAGGGGTTTCAATTTCAAAGTGAGGCGCAGATTTAATACTTTTATTCACAGTGCAGTCTGAAATTTGCTGAATATCCAGCAATCTACACTCTTTGAGATCATCCGCACCCTTGAATCCAGATGAAACACGCAGACACTCATCAATTACCTGACAAACAAAATCACAACATATTAATAAATGATCAAAACTAAGTATGACCATGATGGTTAATTTTACATAATAAGGCAATTCTAAGCTAAGAAGCACCGACACGGGAAAACAGACACTGGGATACTAGTATGGGGACACTGGATACAGCATTTTCCAAAAACAGCCATTCGGGTATACGGCAGGGTATAGAAGTGTTTTAAAAATAAATGGCAAGTAATAAAGATTTAATGATAATTTTGAGATGAGAGCTTTTTTATAGTTAGTACAGGATATATGTTGCCTCATTCTATAGATGAAAGACTGTGAGCAGTCCACACAACCCTCCACTCAGAGCCCATATAAGGCCCAATTCCAGAAAACCCTACACTACACAGCTCCTCCAGCCCACACATTTCTGTGCTGTTTTCCTCCAGTCACCTGAGAGCTGCAGAGAGGAGATGAAATGACTGCGCGCCGCCTGTACCTTCTTGCTCATCGGCAGCTTCCACCACTGCCTTCCAATCGGCCCAAATCCTCTTCCTTGCTGGCGGCTGCAGTCCACATCTTTCTCCCTGCCTAGAGCTTCTTCCTCATCAGCGTCCACCTTGCCATCTTCCTCTCCACCTGAATGTTCTTCCTTGCTAGCGACCATCGACATGAGAGCTGAGTGGCCGCGCGGTTGCTGGAGGCTCGCTCCTGACCCCCCACCGTGTCCACATCATATCTAGGCCGTACCCCGATTTATTTCCCCTTTTTTTCAGAAAAGATGGGATACTGTGGGA
>NC_057814.1:380371738-380375381 GCF_018294505.1 Triticum aestivum | reverse complement strand
GCCGATATGGCTGTTTCTGCCGTGTCTGTGCCTTTAGGTTCTAAGATCCAGGTTGAATAATAACATAGTAGCTGATGAAAAATCAAAATAAAAGATCAGGTGCTACATACATGTCATAACCAAAGAACCAAGTTCGTAAGAACCTGAGCCTAGAATATTTAGGCGTCATGAAACAGATAATCAACAAAATCATCTATGAACAAGAGCATTCAACCAGTAGTCATCTTATGTTGGGACTTGGGAGCAAAAGGTTAAGCATTAATTTACCAGCAATCGATGTACCAGAACCTTAATTTACTTTCCTTCACTTTGTTTACGTACTCTCTCTTCTTTTTGGGTTCTCACAATCACAGGTTTCTGGTGGGTTTCATCTCTAGCCTACCCCAACTTACTTGGGACAAAAGGCTATGTTGTTATTGATGATGATACATCCAACTTCAGGTACTGGGCCACTTCTTCTCAGCTTCTGTAGCAGCTTAGAGCCCCCATAAGCTTAAGACAAAAAAAACGACTAACTAGTTTTTCCCATAGCCCACCCCAATCTCTGCTGATACTAGGAAGCTGCTCAGAACCTCAGACCCAGCTTCCCACCTCTTCCATCTCAGAACTGCCATCCAACTTGATACAGAAATTACCGGGGCTTGCCACTGCGTACCCCCTGCCCCCAGACCAGAGCACATGTGGAGATTCCTCTCGTAACTCTCCCCTCCTGTCGATCGAAGCATTCTCTCTCTCATGTGTGACACCACCTAGGTTTTGACTCGCCGCCGCCGCCACCTCCTCGACACCACTGCCGACAATTCCCGCCTCCTGACATCCTCTGGTCCTCAACGGCCAGCCCACCTCCTCCCCTGCTCCCCTGCTGACTTTCAACCTCCAGCGCTGTCCACCACAAGCAATGCCCTTCACCCACGAGCATCTCCAGATCCAGCACAAGCACATACGAAATTGGATCAGTGCTTGTTCGCTAATTGATGTTTGTTCCAGAGAACTACAATAGCAACTTCCGTCAATTCATGCCTATTCCAAAAATTATACTTACAAGTGTTGTTGATTGATGTTTGTTCAGAGTGAAGAATTGTTATCTCATGCAATGCCTAATGTGTGCTTGTGGTAATTGTATATTGGTAGTTCATGTTCATATTATATTGCACTTTGTAGCTTGTTCTGTGGACATTTCATTTTGTAATGAATGATTTATAATGTCAGGATCCATTCTGTGAACGAGTTGTGAATCTTGTCCAGTTTTACAGAATTATGCATGATTTGTGGCCAATCTATCATTAATGTGTAAAGCACTAGACTGGAGTCCAGAGGCATTGTAGACTTTGTACATCTCAACATAGATAATAAACTTAAGCTGAAAAGAATAGCTAAAACAGTTTCTCCAGCAGAGCTTACTACAGAAGCTTAAGCTGGACTATACCCTATAGGTTGTAGATATTATTAACAAAAATAAAACCTAAACATTGATAGGTAAAATGGTTTGTAGCAAACTGATAAACAGGGAAAACCAAGATGAATGCAAGGTTGGATGGAAATTTACCCAATATCATGAATTTTATCCAGTTCATGGCAAAAATAAAAAAATAAATCTATTTAGCTTTATGGGGAAAAAGTAAAGTTCCGAAGTTCCAAGTATAAAATAGTGTCGTCCACAATATTTTAAAGCATTTACAGAAAACTCTACCTTAATACCAGCTACAAGACATCTTCCTTTAGTAGATAATTCTTCTTTAGGGGGCCCAAAGTTAGCATCACATTTTTGGTCTTCAAAGCTCTCCGTTTGCAATAAATCAAGAACGATATCTCGAACTTTTTCCCAAATGATGTTTGCACAGCTTGGGTAATTATGAACCACTGATCTCAACACCTGTGCACACATAAAAAGAAATGGATATTACCACATGTGTCAACCTGTGAAGCATTTGCATGTACACTGAAAAAATGAATATAAATGCCCTACAAAACGTGCCAAGAAGATCAATTCCATGACTGAATGTACATGTCATAAGTATATATGAATAAGTATATCTATGTGATAATCATATTAGTTAAGCGCATATCATTCTAATAGGTTAGGCTTGCCTCTTGTTAATGCAAATGGTGGAACAACATCATTTATGCAGTATAAATCTATACATGGAATATCAAGGAGAACTGCATTACAAGATAGAACAGGAAGCTCAGTCTTCCTCCTAGCTAATTACAAATATGTTAGATATCCCGCATGTGGTTACAAATAGATTTCAGACCATAAGAGTTCGCATTTAGAGAATAACCATAATTGTTCCCTAGTGTTTATGCTGGAGGGATCCTTATTAGTTATAATCCATGTGCCCTTTGCTTATTAGCTAAGTATTACTAGAGGTCAGTGCATATAGGTCGGCTGACCTTACTTAGTCAGTGAGATAGACTATACAGGTTGTCAGCAAGTAGTCAATTTGATGTTTGCACGCACTGACAGCTGCTAAAACTGTATGGTCAGCTTAGCAACTGACTTTCTCATGTATTACAAGTCCGATATCCAAACACATGCTGAAGATAAAAGAAAATACAAAAGCAAACTTTAAGCATAAATGGATGATTACTTGCCTGGAGAGCTCCACACCTAACACTGAAATGCATTTCCTCTTCTATACAACGAAGAAGAATAACTACGACACTTGACTTCTGCTGAGCAAGTGATGGCCCTGAAAAGCTCACATTGGTACACAAATGTCACAGCTCAGTATCCACCCAAACCAGTTTCTCAATATGATAAACTCTGGAGTCTTCCAAGACAATAAGTTCAGCAACGTGCGGCAGTTTTTTTTAATATAAATTAAGACTGAGAATAAAGCGACCATATCAACGAAATTTGAAATTATGAGGGTCTAACCTGCACAGTGATCAATGAGAACTCCAAAGACATCTGAAGAAGGTGGCACCTTTGCAAATGCTGCCTCCAAGCAACTTAGAACATTAACCTGTTGTCATTCCCATGTAAGGTGTAAGAACTACAACTACTGTTCCTAAATAAAGAAATAATATTGAAAAACTAACCAGCAAAGCATAATGTTCATTTTTATTTGAGTTCCTGTCTAATAATCTACCGCACATGGCTGTAATGACAGTTGGCAACAACTCCTTCGGCATTCGAGGGTACCTGGTCATCAAACATATTATCAATAATATGGCATATCAAGTTAGAGAAACAAGATACACGGTGGGGATTTAGATCATACGGTGTAGCAGATATCAGAAGGATGAGAACTCTGAACACTGCTGCAAGCAATGTAGTTTGAGTTTCACGCTGTACCAAGAACATCATACCTGCCAAACAGGAAAAGAAATTTCATGTAAACTTTGGATAAAACATTAAAAAAGAATATGTAAGGCATACAGAGCTGTTGAATGAAAGTTATATAGATAATGTTAAGCTTCATGCACTAGCCAACGCAACCAAAAGTCCGAACTGATGGAGAGAAGCGGGCAATATATTTCAACACCCCCATCACGTCTAGGCTTATTTAGTCCGTAGACATGGGATCGATGTAGGCCGCAGAATCTGTCTTTTTAATACTGCATTAGCAAGGTCTTGAACTCAAGACCTCTTGGCTCGGATACCATATTAAATTCATGCTCCAGCCAGTTGCTCCAA
>NC_057814.1:380364042-380371290 GCF_018294505.1 Triticum aestivum | reverse complement strand
CAATAGAAAAGATAAGTCCGTGCAATTGCACCCTCTATTAACTGCTTGAGCTTTGCTTTATCCTACTTATGTAAGCTGTTATTGTCAATTACCAGATGTGCTCGCTGGTCGTGTGGTGTTACAAACTCACGACTAAAAGGAGCACCTAACCCTTTATTTGATGATGATGTGTGTGTGTTGCACAGTGTGAGGACCCAAAAGTACCAGAAATTTTCAAAAAGGCCAGAAATTTGGGGTATTACAGGTACAAGTCACCAACAATGGATTCCTCTCGTCGAAGAAAGTCACGAGATAAATATCAGCAACTCCCCTACCTGTGTGCAGCTGCATCAGAATTTGACCAAGCGAGCAAGATAACGTAGTGAAAGATCCAAGTTTCGATGATTCTTTATACTCTGCAACTTGTGTCAAAACTAAGGCCTGCCCTTCCAGCATGGTAGCAATAGTCGATGCTGCCTCAACACGTACCTGCATAGTTAAGTCAGGTCATGTCCATCATATACACGGGAACTTATAAATGGAAAAGGCACTGAACCGATGGGACCATAATTCATACATACACGGTATACAATATTGTGGCATGCATCAATCAATGTGCACCGCCATGCAAACAAGAGAAGAATTTTGCAAATAAAGGATGTAAATTATGAAGGGTCCAGATCACTTTGTAGCAAAAATGTAATACAACATTATTCGTTTTGGAAAAAGAATCCCATAAATAAGATAGCTCAGAATTGTTAAGAGTTGCATATCCTTTCCATGTATTAGTCATGTGATATCCCCATTTGTATACAGGGGTTTCCTCCGTTGTATACAGGGTTTTCTGCATATTTACCACACCTGCACAATAATGGCCTATGCAATTAAGGCCTCACGAAAATACTAGTTGTGTATCTCCTCACAAGAATGGCTTATGCAATTAAATGTCTTCAGTCACTGCAGCCCAAAATACAGGCAGATTTGGCATGGCAGGAAGGTACCCACATATTATGGAAGGTAGCATGAACAGAAAAGCTAGATGATATAAACAATAATGCTACAGATAATCGCAAACTTGTACCTTTGTTATAGGGTCAAAAATCAAGCATGTCATCAGAGTAGCTCGATATTTTCTGTAAAAGCAAGTAGCAACAAAAGCTACCGTCAAAAATGATACCATGATCATAAGGAAGGCATGAGAAGTACCATGCCGATTGCACGTGGAAGAGTTTACCTTTGTTGGAGAACGTCGTTCTCAGGCAAAAGTAATGGCCACAGCGAAGTAAGTGATTTTGGGTCAGCACGACAGATATCCTTAAATAATTCAGAACAAGAATCAGGTAACTTCTTGAATATCATGAGCATCATGATTATTTAGTGTTGCTTTTGATTATTAGATATCCAATAACTGACTATTAGAAGTTCAACAGGAAAATGAGGGTGTCTTTTAACAGTTAGAGACTTGAAGGAACTGAAATATCACAGATCATGGTGGATGCAGATAGCAAATTGAATGTAGATATTCCTATTTACAAACTTTTGGTGTTCCAAAAGGTCACTCAATTCACAGAACTGAACAACCATAGCACTAACAATTCAAACTACATAGGGCAGAGGAATCAATTAGCTTGTCTTATTGGAGTATGAGCTTTATCTAAAAAGCTGCCCTCCACCCACCATTCCAAAAAGAAAGGAAAGAGCAATAGCTCGACTACGAAAGAAATCAATCTTACCTTCGTTGTAACAAAAAAAAACTAACTTGTACGAGCTCATACATGAGTAAGAGTTCAGAATGGGAACATCTAGTTTAGAAATTAGAATGTGTTGCATGGATACATACCTGTATACAAAGGATGGCAGCTAGTCTAGCTTTCGAACTCCTGAAACGGTCTCCATTTTTTGCATATCCATCAGTATCGCTCAGATCTGAATCTGAAGAGCCTAAATCATATCGAGAAGATTCACTATCTGAACTTCGATCATCCAATGAATCATTTGTTTTTCCATCCTTTTTTCGTAAATGAGGTGGTTTATATCGTCCACGGCCAGAACTCCTGGATTGTGAGTCTGTTTTGTTTTCCTTTGGAGTTATTGCAGATGGCGAAGATGACCTTAGCCCATACACAAAAAACATTTGCAAATTTGCCATGAAACCTGCTACCTTGAAGTTTTATTCACAATGTTACAATCAGAAAGAGAGAGAAATCATATGTACTGTAACCACAGAAATAGATTTCCTTTGTATACTTACATGTCCAGAAAGTGAAGCTTTCGGTTCTGAAAGAACGAAATGCAAACAACGAAGAAAGGAAGTATAAAATCTGCAAGACAGTGAGGCTTAGCTTTGACTTTAGCTTTCATTAATTTCAAAGCAATATATGAAAAAACCGAAGTACTAACCTTGACATGACACTACTCTCAATAATAAGGTTCCTTGCTGTCACAGAGTCCATAACTTTTCTCAAGACCTGTAGAGTGCAAAGGAGGAGATTGGAGTTGAAACAGAATATTAAACATTGCCACCTAGCATGTCCACAGCACACATCATTCTGTGTGTGCGTGTGTGTGTGTGTGTGTGTGTGTGTGTGTGTGCGCGTGTGTTTGAACATGAGCACCACTCTGTGCTTGGTTGTTAATGTTACATTTCTGGTGCATCGTCAGCTGACAGCCTAAGTCTAGGTAATCAATCATGGGAGAAGTAGTAAAGCTGCTTGCAATGTTACAAAATCAGATGCTACAATGCCTGCCAAATTTCTGGTACAGTACTTGCTATGTCACCGAAATACCCAGCATGAAGCAGTATGTAAAATAAAGGAGGCATAAACTACTGACCTCAACAACAGACTGCCATAAAACTTCCGACATACTCGATGCAATCTTGCATAGTATATCTTCCATCATCGAAAATGCAGAGATTTCCATATCCCAGGTATTTTGATTTTTATTATTCGTTGATACAGAAATGTGGGAAGAAATGCCAGAACCATTGGATTTATCTGTCATGTTCAGTTCAGCTTGCAGGCATGATATGATCAAGATAAGAACTCTGAGTACATGTGAATTCTCAGTTAATGAACCACATCTTCCAAGATCCTTGCTCAAAAACCTGGAAGGGGAGGCAACAATTAAGAGCGGTGTAAAGACCATGACTGATGACTTTCAAATACCTGTGAATGATGCTAGTGTACATGCGTTGCAACAACTGATTATGTAGGCATCTACAGAAGTTCATCACTAAAGTACGTAAGTATGTCCCAAAGGGCTCCACCTCATCCAAAGGCAACACTAGAGGCACATCTCCAACAATTTGTCCCATTCATCAACCATCATTCACATTAATTTCGTCACACCTTTCCCCCATACTCACGATTCTCCCTCCATTGCTCCCTCGACATGGCTAGATCCGGGGGAGGATGAGATGCCTTGGGCAACAGTGTTTGAGGGGAAGGCTTAGGAGGGGAAAAGTCAGTACCTTTCTCGGTTTCAGAAGGGGGGTGGGGGGTTCCCTCCCTGATGTATGCACTATCGGAAATGCCATCATACAGTACAGCTAGAGACAGTCTTTAAGAACTTAGGGTTTTTTTATTTGAGGAAATTATATACGCACAGTTCGCAATTTGCCTGCCTACAATTTAATTTAGTGTTATTTACCACATATACTGTCAATATTGTCCCAGTATACACTCATTTCTTGAATACATTTTTAACAGTGCAAATGATAAATTTATGAAAGATAACAACAGTATCAGCACTAATCTTATACCAGTTCTCGACAAAGCAAGTGACGATTCTGAGGTAATGATTGGTTTTAATTGCTGTTTTCTGGAAATTATATAGGTTGCAAATTGCTGAAAGTAAGTGCAGGTGATAGTTCACACCAAATCAAATGTGCTGATGGGAAATGGTCAATAATAGATTTACTGGTGAGGACATGAAACCTTGGTAAAGTACCAGTGGTGCATCGCGATTCCCAAAATTAGGCATGAAAGATTGCCTTTGTGGAAGTGCAGCATCACATGTAACAAAGGAAGAACTCCCTTTGAAATGATTAGAATGACACATATCTAAATCATAATTATTAAGAATAATATGGGGCCAAACTGTAGTAGATTTTCCCTTGAGGCAAGTAAGTACGGACCATGTGCTTTTATTTCAGTGACAGTTTAGTCTTGTCAAACCATGAAACATTATCCCACAATGTTAATCAACTAGGCTGTTAATACTTGGTACAGAGGGGGGGGAGTACAGGAAGGTGATTGCTAAGTATTCTATCAAATAATCCTAATCTAACCTGAGAATTTGCAAACAATCAGATAGTGTATTCAGTGCAGATGTCCTATCACAGTGGCCCTTAAGGCATGCACCCTCAACTGAACACTTCACAAGCTCATGAAGAAACGTTAACACTGCAAGCCAGCCAGAAGAGTCAATCTCCGTATTTGTCTTGCACATGACCTCACGAATCTGCACAGGTGCATTTTCAGTAAATTAATACATAGAGAAAACAAATCATTACAATCAAAGTTGTACAACACAAGAGCCTCAACTTCTTTGTCAAATTGACTACACTTATTAGTAAATACTACCAGAATTCTAGGGTGTACACAATTTGTGTCCTGCAAAATGTATAACTATAGCTCCAACAGCCCGCGACAGCTAAAAAGCACTGCACGCTAAAGCAAAATTCCAGTTCATAATAATCAGCATTTGAAAATCCATGTCGACAATTTGTCGGAACTTCACGTACTCCAACACGACCCCAGCAGAACGCAGGTCACTGATCAGAATGGTCGTCTATCTGGCTAACATTACAGCCCCGAATCTAAAGCAACCATTGGTCGAATTCCACCGCACACTGCGAGATCTCAATCGCATGGAAGCACAGAAGCATTACCAGGTGGCAGACGCCACGCAGCGCGTCGGCGGCGCCAGCACAGGGGGCCGCCGCCGCTGCCTTCTCCGCGAGGAAAGCCACATCCGAGCCCACCTGCAAACGAGCACACGGACAGTGAGACCAAGAACCAAACCGAACTGGACGTAAGCAAGCGGGGCCAAGGGTAGGACCTCGTGAGGGGAGAGCGCGGCGGCGGAGGCCGCGAGGGAGGGCGAGGAGGGGGGCAGAAGGAGGCGGCGGAGGAGCGCGAGGAGGGCCGGAGGGGAGGGCGAGGCGACTGACTCATCGCGGAGGGTGAGAAGCGCGGTACGCCACGGCCGTGCCCCGCCTCCCCCGGAGGTGGAGGTGGAGGTGGCCATGGGCCGCCGGCGGCGACTACCGGTGGTTGCTGGCTACGGCGGTCGGCGGGGATGGAACTCGGGAGCGTGAGACGGAGAAGTTTGGGCTTCCCCGAGGGGGGTTTTGGACCTTTGCTTAGACGTCGGGAATGCTTCAACCCAGTAAAAAAAAGTCGTTGTATAGGGCCCAAATGCCCGAGTGTGAAGTTTGTGTGCTTGGGCACCATGGTGCCCTTTTAAAAAAAAAGCATAAACCATATTTAAAAGTTTCAAAAATATCGAAAATAATTGTCTGTAAACTTGTATGTATTTACTACGGATCCATGGAATTATTTTTTGAAAATAATAATAATTTGTAAGCTGTACAAAAAAACAAAATTCCGGCCCAAAGACAAAAATTCCAGCCCATTTCAAAATACATATTTGTCTTTTTTTGTAGACCACATGGGAAAGCAAAATGTTATGAATTTTTGCACATATGTCGTATGTGTGTGTGCGTGTTTACAAAAAGTTTCAAAAAAATTGAGCTGTAAAAAATGTTTTTTTTATGGGCACCATGGTGCCTGTGCACATCTGACAATATTCGCCAAATGCCCCTCCTTTTTTCTTTAAATGCTCCTCCTTCTTCATTCATAACTGGATTTGATGTGATGCCCAATGCCTGAGAGCTCCCCTATTTCTCGACTTTAGGGAGGGGACGAACCCTTGCTGAAGGGGTGACTGAGATGGACCTCCTTTTTTTCTGTTTTTACATTTTTCTGTTTTCTTTTTTGATTCTTTTTGTATTTTGTTTATACTTTAAAATATATATATATTACAAAAAAAACATTTGAAAAATGTTGAACAATTATTCAGAAAATGTTGAACAAGTATTTGAAAAATATTAATCACGCATTAGGAAAAAATGTTGGATGTGTATAGAAAAATTGCTGATCATGTACTAAAAAATGATGAATTTTTTTGTCATGTACATAAAACTGTTAATCAAGCATTTGATAAGAAAATATTGAACAAGTACTTGAAAATGTTAATCAAGAATTTGAGAAATGTTAAATGTGTATAGAAAAATGTTAACCATGTATTAAAAAATTAATAATGCATTTAAAAATCTTAATTAAGAATTTAAAAAATATTAAATTTGCATAGAAAAATGTTTAACATGTGTTATAAAAATGTTAATCCTGTATTTCAAAAATGTTGAGGATGTGTATAGAAAAATTGCTAATCTTGTATTTGAAAAATGGCAAACAATCATTTAAAAATGTTAATAAAGCATTTGAAAATTGTTGAAAATGTGTATAGAAAAATGTTGACCATGTATTCAGAAAATGTTAAACTCGTATTTGAAAAATGTTAAATATGTTTTTTTAACACGGTATAGATGCAAGCGCTCATGCATATGTGCATACACTCACCCCTACGAACACAAACACGCACACCGTACCCCTATGAGCACCTTGGAGAGACTGAGCCGGCATATCATCTTGAGATTTACGAAGTGACCGTAGGCGCGTCGTCGTCGACGGGAACGTCTCCTCCCACTGAAAGCGCGTCGGCGGAAATCCTGAATAAATCTAGGAATAATGCGAGCACCAGGACTTGAATTCTGGTGAGCTGGGGATACCACTGTCCCTCTAACCATTTAACCACAGGTTGGTTCGCTGTTAACCATGTATTTGCAAAATGTTCTTGACATATACTAAAAATGTAGAATGAAAACTAAAAGAAAGAAAAGAAAAAAAATTAAAAATGCTAATCTTGTATTTGAAAAATGTTGAAAATGTGCATAGAAAAAATGTTGACCATGTATTTAAAAAATATTAAACTCGTATTTCAGAAATGTTAAATGTGTATTTGAAAAATCTTCTTGACGTATACGAAAAATGTAGAATGAAAACTAAAAGAAAGAAAAGAAAAACAAAAAAATGAAAACCGAAAAAGAAACAAAGGAAAACAGAAAACAGAAAAATAAAACTGCAGAATTAAATGCAAAAAGAATGAAAAAACGAAGAAACGAATGTAAAAAGAATAAAAATA
>NC_057814.1:380360374-380363688 GCF_018294505.1 Triticum aestivum | reverse complement strand
AGTTGAAATCCAAGAAAGAAACAAAACACCAAAGAAAAAAAAGAAGGAAGTGGGTAAGAAAAGAGAAGTGATAAAAACAATGAAAAACACAAAAAAACAGAGAAGAAATAATAAAACCAAACCAACAAAAAAGAAAATGAGAAAAAGGGAAAAAGGGAAAAAAGGAGAAAACTGAATAAAAATGAAGCAAAAAAATAAAAGAAAAAACTAGTAAAACTGACAAACTAGGAAAAAACAAGTGGAAATCTGGCTCGTTTTGCATCAAGTGGGTCGCGCCCAGCACTATGTGAGGAACTCGACGCTAGATTGATGGCTAGCGACACAACCAACTATCAAGGACACCAGGGATCGAATCCCCTGCGATCTCCCTTTTTACTCTCTTATTACCATTTTAGTGTTCGCGAGTGGGCCGGCCCAATTGTGTGCACGAGTCACTATTTCCTTGAGCGAGAGCATATTCCATCTCGCTTAAGAATGACCGAATTCTCTCAAATACGACCCATTCCAGACGTGTCACGGTGTTGAGTACCTTGGTTTTCTTTTCTTTTTTTTAAGTGGAGAAAAAAAATATGCAATCAAACCCTAGTGCTCGGGCCTTGCCCGACATTAAACTAACAAAGTCATCAAGCGACCAAGGGTACAACTGCAACATCTAACAACGAACAAGAACAACAGAAAATGGAAAGACGCAAAGGCGTTGGGAAACAACTAACAAAGCCTCACACACTTCACACATGAATTTAGAAAAACAAAGAGCTAAAGACGTCGAGGTCCTCTACAGTGACTGAAGCACCAAGAATAGCTACCATGCCGAGTCTGGAGAAGAAATTAAAACAGGCAGTGGCAGGGCATACCATCACCAAGCGCTAAGGACATGGTCCGCTACATCCATCCAAACTCATCTCCAAAGAAGGACACAACCTTCTCACCTGGATCGAAAGGCGTCGCTGTTGGTGTCGTGGGTTAGGAGGTGCTTGCCATGATGGCAAGCTGGTAACGGGCCGGGACCCACCAAAGACTAATGAATGGGCCATGCCGGCCCTGGCCCTCGGCGTAATCAAGCTGAAGATCTCCTGAAGGTTTGGCGTACACTTCAGGGCATACCATCACCAAGCATAGTGTCTGCTCCTGCTGCTGCACCCTCAGTTGCCCCTCCAGTATCTACCCCTCCAGTCCAGCAGACGTCATCAGAAGCATTAGTCGACGCACTTCTTGTTGGTAAACGTTGCATGGAAAACAAAAAAATTCTACGCACACGCGAGATCTATCAACGAGATGCATAGCAATGAGAGGGGAGAGTGTGTCTACGTACCCTCGTAGACCATAAGCGGAAGCGTTTTGTAGCGATCCGACCTCAGATGGTCAAATCTCTGTGCATAAGTGTCATCCCTGGATCGGTAATGCTGACACACACAGTACTTGAAGGATTTATAACAGAGTGCAATCACACACTTATTACATCGAATGTCTCAAAAAAGAACTTATTACAATAACATGGCTTAAGGCCATCTAAATAAGATAACTGCGGAAGCATCAAAGATAAATGAGTCCATCAACTCCAACGGCATAGCTGAGTGCACGACAACGACCTAGCGCACCTTACTATTCATCTGAAAAGTCTGCAACATAATACGTTGCAGCCCGAAACGGGTCAGCACATGGAATATGCTGGCAAAATAACACTGTAGAGCAATGAACAAGATAACATCTATCACTACATGCATATATGGCTGGTGGAGGCTTTATGGTTATCAATTTTTGCGTAAAGCCAATTTTTCCCTACAACAAAGGAATATATTTTATTTAACTACAAAGATGGTTGATAAATATTGAGAAGGTTCCTCCAACTCAATCCCAATTAAACAATATTAACAACCCAACAAATTTATTTAAGTAGAGTGATGAGATCAAATCAATAATTTAAGTACTAGATACTCAAAATGTCCATAATTGGGGACACGGCTAACCATGATTAGTTTGTACACTCTGCAGAGGTTTGCGCACTTTTCCCCACAAGACTCGATCTCCTCCGTTGGATTTCTCGCACTACATGGTGTTTGAGAAACGGATGACCGAGACACAGTCTTTCAAAAGCATTAACTCTTTACTCTGGGTAGACAGTACCACCTACATCCCCTACATCTGCTAGCCTACCACTGAAAGAGGTCATGCAACATACTCAACTATGCCCGAGCCCATAATGGCTTGTGGCTGCACATGGAAGTTTCTAGCATGAATAATCTTATGATCCCTTTGAGCCTGGGTGGCGAACCATAGGATGATCACACGGGTACTCCGGGATATCCTAAGACAACACTAGATTCTCCAGGTGCCCGCAACCAATACACCCAGAGGTGTATTAAAGTAGCCACCTTAAGTTAACCATTAATTAACAACTCTCATATCTGTCGTGGATTCACTCAAACCAAACCACGTCTACAAGCATAGCGTAGCAGTATAAGCATAACGTAAAGGTACTCCAAAGGGTTGAAATAAAGGACAATAGGTTCTACCTCATCATCTACTTTCCAATACCCACATGTTAACAAATCCTAACCATGCAATGTTTGAGGGTTGGAACTAATGCATAAAAACTGGGTAATAAAGGAGTATGATCAAAGTGTTACTTGCCTTGCTGACGATTGGAAAACCCTAGTGACTCGTAGTAGCACGCTTCGCACTCCGGAAACTCTATCGCAAACAAACAATAGCATACATAAGCACTCAAGCATAGATGCAAGGGTAAAACTCAAGAGAAAATATCCAAATTGAAAGCTCAAGAGAAGAGCTTCGATTTGCACAAAGAATCAATCGAATCGGAGCTACGAAACTCAAACTATGATCAAAAGAAGTTTGAATTCAAATCTGCTTCAAACCAAATTTTAATTTGTCAAAACCATGTTCAAGTTGGTTAACTGGAAAGAGGGGTCCGAGACGAAGATTTTGGCGTTGGTTTCACTGGATTTGGATAAACGAGTAAAAAGTTGCGAGGGTTTGAAGATCAGGGACTAATCTGTGATAAAAATAATCGCGGATAGGTCCCTGGCCAAAAAAACTAATGAATGTTCGCTAACAGAGACAAACGAGCGAATACGTTCGTTAAACGAACTAAATAGTGAGCGTTCGCTCAAAAGCAAACCCTAAAAAACCGATCTAAAAACCGAAAAAAAACGAAAGAAGAACCGGCGAACCGGGACGGTTTATACCGGTCCAAACGCGGCGGCGAGGTCAACGGCGCGGCGGAATCCGGCGGCGTCGGCGGCGTGCGGCGAGGCGGGGCTCCGGCGAGGCAGGGCTTGCGGCGGCGGCGGCTT
>NC_057814.1:380151605-380359872 GCF_018294505.1 Triticum aestivum | reverse complement strand
GCGGGGGCGGCGGTATATAAAGGCCGGGGGGCTCCGACTTGGGCAGGGGGCGACACGGGCGGCGTGGCGGCGCCGGACTCCGGCGAGTCCGCCTCGGCCACGGCTTGGGGAAGGCGGCGGCGCGCGTGGGCCGGCTGGGCCTTCGGCCCAGTTGGGCGAAGATTTTTTAAAATAAAATCTCACGCGAAGAAAATCCTAATAAAATATTAAAAATTCTAAAAATTCCAAAAACAATTTTCACCCTCCAAATATAATATTTAGAACAAAGTGAACATTTTTCTGGCCTAAAAATGCAATTTCCAAAATGCATATTTTTCTAATTCAAATAAAATAGCAAATAAAATACAAATAAAATATAATTTTGATTTTAAAATTTCTCCTCCAATATTCCTCTTTTTTTGGAAGAAGTCATATTATCTTCTCTCTTTTATTTTTTTTATTGAAAATAATTGGAGAGAAAAATATTAAAACCAAATTGATCCTCTTTTCAAATTTGAGAAAAATTCAAATATGAAAATAAATGAAATCTCCAACTCTCTCCTTGGGTCCTTGAGTTGCTTAAGATTTCTAGGATCACAACCAAAATGCAAAAAAAAATGATATGCATATGGTAACCTATGTATAACATCCAAATTAAAAATTGTGATGTGACAAACCTACCCCCTTAAGATGAATCTCGCCCGCGAGATTCGGGTTGGCTAGAAAATAGGTGTGGGTGGTCTTTCCGTAGGTCTTCTTCTCGCTCCCAGGTGGCTTCATCCTCGATATGGTGGCTCCACTGAACTTTGCAAAACTTGATAACCTTGCTGCGCGTAACTCGGCTGGCAAACTCGAGAATCTTGACGGGTTTCTCCTCGTAGGTTAGGTCACTATCCAACTGAATTGCTTCCAGGGGCACTGTATCTCTCAGAGGAATATCGGCCATCTCGGCATGGCACTTCTTCAACTGGGAAACGTGAAACACATCATGACCTCCTGACAATCCTTCGGGTAACTCCAACTTGTAGGCCACTTCTCCCATACGCTCCAAAACTCGGTATGGTCCTACAAATCTCGGGGCTAACTTTCCCTTAACTCCAAATCGTTTAACTCCTCGGAGCGGTGACACATGAAGATATGCTCTGTCTCCGATTTCAATACCTCCTTGCGTTTAGTATCGGCGTAACTCTTCTCCCTGGACTGAGCTATCTTCAGTCTATCTCGAATCAAATTAACCTTCTCCTCATATTCCTTGATCAAATCTGGTCCAAACAACTGACGGTCTCCGACTTCATCCCACATTAACGGTGTCCTGCACCTTCTTCCATACAAAGCTTCGAAAGGTGCCATCTTCAAACTAGCCTGATAACTGTTGTTGTATGAGAACTCTGCGTAGGGTAAATTATCATCCCAACTAGACCTATAATCTAGTGCACAGGCTTTCAACATGTCCTCCAGAATCTGATTGACTCTTTCAGTCTGTCCATCTGTCTGCGGATGAAAAGCTATACTAAACTCTAGTTTGGTACCCAAAGTCTGGTGCAACTGATTCCAAAACTTCAAAGTAAACTGTGTTCCTCTATCTGATACGATGGTCCTCGAAACTCCGTGCAGACATACGATTCTGGTCATATATATCTTGGCCAACTTCGCACTCGTGTAGGTGGTTTTCACTGGGATAAAGTGAGCTACCTTGGTCAAGCGATCAACTACTACCCAGATAGAGTCATATCCTGATCGGGTCCTGGGTAATCTAATGAAATCCATGCCAAGCTTATCCCACTTCCATTCGGGTATCGGCATAGGCTGCAGTAATCCTGCCGGCTTCTGATGTTCTGCTTTAACTCTCTGACATACATCACATGTGGCTACATACTCGGCGATATCCTTCTTCATACCTGTCCACCAGAAACATTCCTTCAAATCCAAATACATCTTGGTGTTTCTGGGGTGTATTGAGTATGGCGAGTCATGGGCCTCCTGAAGTATTAACTTCCCGATCTCTGCATTATTGGGTACATATACACGATCCTCAAACCATAAGGTTTCGTGCTCATTCTCACGAAAACCCTTGGCTTTTCCCTTGCTCATCTTCTCCTTTATTTCAGCAATTTCTTTATCCTCCTTCTGAGCTTCTCGAATCTTTCCCAATAATGTAGACTGAACCTCCATTGCTGCAGCAAAACCTCTTGGAACTATCTCCAAACGAAGTTCCTTGAGATCGTCGGCTAACTCCTGCGGTAATCCTCCGCTTACGAGTGTATTGACATAACTCTTCCGGCTCAAAGCGTCTGCTACGACATTGGCCTTTCCTGGATGATAATGCAACTTCATATCATAATCCTTTATAAGCTCCAACCATCTCCTTTGCCTGAGATTCAGCTCCTTCTGAGTGAAAATGTACTTCAAACTCTTATGATCCGTGTACACATCACAACGGTTTCCAATAAGAAAATGTCTCCAGGTCTTGAGCGCATGCACTACGGCTGCTAACTCCAAATCATGCGTGGCATAATTCAACTCATGAGGTCGAAACTGTCGTGAGGCATATGAAACAACTCTTCCGTCTTGCATGAGTACACTGATAACCCACAAGTATAGGGGATCGCAACAGTTTTCGAGGGTAGAGTATTCAACCCAAATTTATTGATTCGACACAAGGGGAGCCAAAGAATATTCTCAAGTATTAGAAGTTGAGTTGTCAATTCAACCACACCTGGATAACTTAGTATGTGCAGCAAAGTATTTAGTAGCAAAGTAATATGGAAGTAACGGTAACGGTAGCAAAAGTAATATTTTTGGGTTTTGTAGTGATTGTAACAGTAGCAATGGAAAAGTAAATAAGCGAAGAACAATATGTGAAACGCTCGTAGGCATTGGATCGGTGATGGAGAATTATGCCGGATGCGGTTCATCATGTAACAGTCATAACATAGGGTGACACAGAACTAGCTCCAATTCATCAATGTAATGTAGGCATGTATTCCGAATATAGTCATACGTGCTTATGGAAAAGAACTTGCATGACATCTTTTATCCTACCCTCCCGTGGCAGCGGGGTCCTAGCGGAAACTAAGGGATATTAAGGCCTCCTTTTAATAGAGGACCGGAACAAAGCATTAACACATAGTGAATACATGAACTCCTCAAACTACGGTCATCACCGGGAGTGGTCCCGATTATTGTCACTTCGGGGTTGCCGGATCATAACACATAGTAGGTGACTATAGACTTGCAAGATAGGATCAAGAACTCACATATATTCATGAAAACATAATAGGTTCAGATCTGAAATCATGGCACTCGGGCCCTAGTGACAAGCATTAAGCATAGCAAAGTCATAGCAACATCAATCTCAGAACATAGTGGATACTAGGGATCAAACCCTAACAAATCTAACTCGATTACATGATAAATATCATCGAACCCATCACCGTCGAGCAAGCCTATGATGGAATTACTCACGCACGGCAGTGAGCATCATGAAATTGGTGATGGAGGATGGTTGATGATGACGACGGCGACGGATTCCCCTCTCCGGAGCCCCGAACGGACTCCAGATCAGCCCTCCCGAGAGGTTTTAGGGCTTGGCGGCGGCTCCATATCGTAAAACGCAATGAATCCTTCTCTCTGATTTTTTCTCCCCGAACACGAATATATAGAGTTGGAGTTGAGGTCGGTGGAGCGTCAGGGGGCCCACGAGGCAGGGGGCGCGCCCCCCACCCTCGTGGACAGGTGGTGGGCCCCCTGACGTGGATTCTTCTTCCAGTATTTTTAATATTTTCCAAAACTATGTTCCGTGGAGTTTCAGGTCATTCCGAGGACTTTTGTTTCTACACATAAATAACACCATGGAAAGTCTGCTGAAAACAGCGTTAGTCCGGGTTAGTTCCATTCAAATCATGCAAGTTAGAGTCCAAAACAAGGGCAAAAGTGTTTGGAAAAGTAGATACGACGGAGACGTATCAACTCCCCCAAGCTTAAACCTTTGTTTGTCCTCAAGCAATTCAGTTGATAAACTAAAAGTGATAAAGAAAAACTTTTACAAACTCTGTTTGCTCTTGTTGTTGTAAATATGTAAAGCCAGCATTCAAGTTTTCAGCAAAGATTATGACTAACCACATTCACAATAACTCTTAGGTCTCATGTTTAGTCATATCAATAGCATAATCAACTAGCGAGCAATAATAATAAATCTCGGATGACAACACTTTCTCAAAACAATCATAATATGATATAACAGGATGGTATCTCGCTAGCCCTTTCTGAGACCGCAAAACATAAATGCAGAGCACCTTTAAAGATCAAGGACTGACTAGACATTGTAATTCATGGTAAAAGAGATCCAGTCATAGTCATACCCAATATAAATTAATAGTAATGAATGCAAATGACAGCAGTGCTCTCCAGCTGGTGCCTTTTAATGAGAGGGTGATGACTCAACATAAAAGTAAATAGACAGGCCCTTCGCAGAGGGAAGCAGGGATTTGTAGAGGTGCCAGAGCTCGGTTTTGAAATAGAGATAAATAATATTTTGAGCGGCATACTTTCATTGTCAACATAACAACCAAGAGATGGCAATATCTTCCATGCTACACACATTATAGGTGGTTCCCAAACAGAATGGTAAAGTTTATACTCCCCCTCCACCAACAAGCATCAATCCATGGCTTGCTCGAAACAACGAGTGCCTCCAACTAGCAACAGTCCCAGGGGGAGTTTTGTTTGCAATTATTTTGATTTGATTTGCATAAAGCATGGGACTGGGCATCCCGGTGACCAGCCATTTTCTCGTGAGTGAGGAGTGGAGTCCACTCCTCTTGAGAATAACCCGCCTAGCATGGAAGATACGGACGGCCCTAGTTGATACATGAGCTATTCAAGCATACAAAACAGAATTTCATTTGAAGGTTTAGAGTTTGGCACATACAAATTTACTCGGAACGGCAGGTAGATACCGCATATAGGAAGGTATAGTGGACTCATATGGAATAACTTTGGGGTTTAAGGGATTGGATGCACAAGCAGTATTCCCGCTTAGTACAAGTGAAGGCTAGCAAAAGACTGGAAAGCGACCAACTAGAGAGCGATAACCGTCATGAACATGCATTAAAATTAATAAACATTGAGTGCAAGCATGAGTAGGATATAATCCACCATGAACATAAATATCGTGAAGGCGATGTTGATTTGTTTCAACTACATGTGTGAACATGTGCCAAGTCGAGTCGCTTAAATCATTCAAAGGAGGATACCACCCCACTATACCACATCACAACCATTTTAATAGCATGTTGGCATGCAAGGTAAACCATTATAACTCATAGCTAATCTAGCATGGCACGAGCAACTATGATCTCTAATTGTCATTGCAAACATGTTTATTCATAATAGGCTGAATCAGGAACGATGAACTAATCATATTTACAAAAACAAGAGAGGTCGAGTTCATACCAGCTTCTCTCATCTCAATCAATTCATCATATATCGTCATTATTGCCTTTCACTTGCACGACCGAACAATGTGAAAATAATAAGAGTGCACGTGCATTGGACTAAGCTGGAATCTGCGAGCATTCAATAAACAGGAGAAGACAAGGTAATATGGGCTCTTGGTTAAATCAACAACAATGCATATAAGAGCCACTTCAACAATTTAATCATGGTCTTCTCCTATCGACCCCCAAAGAAAAGAAATAAAACTAGTTACACGGGAAAGCTCCCAACAAGCAAAAGAAGAATGGGAAATCTTTTTGGGTTTTCTTTTAATTATTACTACTACAGCAAGAAAAGTAAACTAACTAAAAGCTACACTAATTATTTTTGTTTTTCTTAAGGTTTATCAAACACACAAGAAGAAAGCATAAAAAGAAAATAAACTAGCATAGATATTACAGTGAAAAAGTATGAGCACCGACATCTAGCAATGAGTGTGTGTGAACATGAATGTAATGTCGGTGGGAAATACGTACTCCCCCAAGCTTAGGCTTTTGGCCTAAGTTGGTTTATTGCCACGGATGGCCTGGCGGATATCCATAGTTGTAGTTGGGGTCGTACTGAGATGAAGAAGACTCTGATTGCCACTGGTTGGAAATCATCTCCGGATCCCACTGGTAATTAGACTGTCGTGGAGGTTCAAATTGTGGTTCCGGCTCCGTGGCTGGTGTAGGGTTCCGGTAGGCGTGAATGGCCGCCAGCGGAACGAGATACGGACCTGCAGATAAATTAAATAAGGAGGGAGCAGGCAAGGTAATAGTCTCAGGGTGATGTTTATCAAAGAACAATTTGTATTTAAGCGCCCCTTCCCTATTCTTAACAATAAAGTCATGCGCTACCATACTCTTATAATCTAAATAAGCAGTGGGCAGCAATTTTTCTTCTTTTTCATAGTGCCTAATAGGTATGTTATAATGTGCAGCAAGGCGGAAGCGTAAATACCTCCAAAGATGGGGCCCTTTGTACGGTTCAAACTTAACTGTTTAGCAATAATACTGCCCATACTAACAGTGTTATCGCAGAATAAACCATGGAACAAAATGATAATATCAGGAACACTAAGGTTTCCACAGTTTCTGCGACCAATTAAGCACCGACTAGCAAATATGGCAAAGTAGCGTAAAACAGGAAAATGTATGCTAGTGATTCTTGCATCGGAAACCTTCCTAGTTTCCCCTACAGTAATAGTGTCAATAAACCCGTCCACATCTTTACGATGTGGTTCCTCTAAGCTACCCTCGAAAGGTATTTTGCAAACCTTGCAAAATTCATCTAGTGGCATCTTCTTAACCACATCATATAAATGAAACTCTACTGAAGGAGGTGATTCCTTAGGATAATAGTAGAAGTTTTGCACAAAAGTATTGGTGAGTAAGAGATACTGTTCGCGTTGGTCGCGGAGGAAGTCGGTGAGGCCTGCATTCTCAGCCAATTCATAAAAATCATCATAAATCCCGGCTGCTCTCAAGAAATCATTGGAAGGCCATTCACACGGCCGGACCTCCGCGGTGTGAGGCAAATTATATTTGGGCCTCTGTGCTTCTTCACTTTGCTTTTCCTTCGAGTTTCGGCTCGATGAGCCCCTCAAAAATCTCTTCATTATTTTCTGAAAAATTCCGAAATTTTTAGTAACTTCAAATAAAAGTGAACCAAGCTCAACAAAATTGATAGCAACTACTACTACAAGTGCCTAGACCCTATATCATGCATTAGAACTACTTGGAACCATATAAATTTGACATGCAAGCTCAAGAACATGGTCACCTAGGCAGCACAAATTTGCAATGAATAAAGCACTGAAACAAAAACTAATTGGACCAATGGAGGAGTCACATACCAAGAAACAATCTCCCCAAGTAGTTTTGTGAGAGGTGCTTTGAGCAAGGAGATCGAAAATCGCAGCAAAATGAGCTAGAACTCGTGCTTGAGCTGGATGGTGATTTTTTGGGAGGAAGAAGAAGTGTGTGGGTGCAGGAATAAGTGGAGGGTAGCCACCGTGGGCCCACGAGGTAGGGGCACGCCCTGTAGGGGTGGGCGCGCCCTGGACCCTCGTGGCCAGGTGCTTGCTCCCCTGCTGTGTTCTCAGTGCCATATATTCTCAAATACTCCAGAAAAAATCATATTAAATTGGCAGGGCATTTGGAGAACTTTTATTTTCAAGGTATTTTTATATTGCACGGATAATTCAGAAAACAGACAGAAAATACTAATTTTACTTTATTTCAACTAAATAACAGAAAGTAAAAAGAGGGTACAGAAGGTTGTGCTTTCTAATTTCGTCCATCTCATGCTCATCAAAGGAATCCACTAACAAGGTTGATCAAGTCTTGTTAACAAACTCATTCCGAATAACATGAAACCGGAGAAATTTCGAATAACACTATGTTACCTCAACGGGGATATGCACATCCCCAATAATAAGAATATCATATTTCTTCTTGACAGTAGGAAGAGGAAATTCAAAACCTCCAAAAATAATCGATGGAATTTTTCCAATAGAATTGATACTATGAACTTGAGGTTGTTTCCTCGGAAAGTGTACTGTATGCTCATTACCATTAACATGAAAAGTGACATTGCCTTTGTTGCAATCAATAACAGCCCCTGCAGTATTCAAAAAAGGTCTTCCAAGAATAATAGACATACTATCGTCCTCGGGAATATCAAGAATAACAAAGTCCGTCAAAATAGTAACGTTTGCAACCACAACAGGCACATCCTCACAAATACCGACAGGTATAGCAGTTGATTTATCAGCCATTTGCAAAGATATTTCAGTAGGTGTCAACTTATTCAAATCAAGTCTACGATATCAAGAGAGAGGCATAACACTAACACCGGCTCCAAGATCACATAAAGCAGTTTTACCATAGTTTCTTTTAATGGAGCATGGTATAGTGGGTACCCATGGATCTCCTAGTTTCTTAGGTATTCCACCCTTAAAAGTATAATTAGCAAGCATGGTGGAAATTTCAGCTTCCGGTATCTTTCTTTTATTAGTGACAATTTCTTTCATATACTTAGCATAAGGATTCATTTTGAGCATATCAGTCAAACGCATACGCAAAAAGATAGGTCTAATCATTTCAGCAAAGCGCTCAAAATCCTCATCATCTTTTTTCTTGGATGGTTTGGGAGGAAAAGGCATGGGTTTCTGAACCCAAGGTTCTCTTTCTTTACCATGTTTCCTAGCAACAAAGTCTCTCTTATCATAACGTTGATTTTTTGATTGTGGGTTATCAAGATCAACAGCAGGTTCAATTTCTACATCATTATCATTGCTAGGTTGAGCATCATCATGAACATTATCATTAACATTTTCATTAGGTTCATGTTCATTACCAGATTGTGTTTCAGCATCAGAAATAGAAATATCATTTGGATTCTCAGGTGGTTCAGCAATAGGTTCACTAGAAGCATGCAAAGTCCTATCATTTTTCTTTTTCTTCTTTTTAGAAGGACTAGGTGCATCTATATTATTTCTTTGAGAATCTTGCTCAATTCTCTTAGGGTGGCCTTCAGGATACAAAGGTTCCTGAGTCATTTTACCAGTTCTAGTAGCCACTCTAACAGCATAGTCATTATTCTTACTATTTAATTCATTAAGCAAATCATTTTGAGCTTTAAGTACTTGTTCCACTTGAGTGGTAACCATAGAAGCATTTTACTAATGAGTTTAAGTTCACCTTTAACTCTAGACATATAATCACCCAAGTGTTCAAGCGTATCGGAATTGTATTTCAATTGTCTACAAAATAAGCATTGAAGTTTTCTTGTTTGACAATAAAATTATCAAACTCTTCTAAGCATTGTCTAGCAGACTTATAACGAGGGATATCACCTTCATCAAATCTATAGAGAGAATTTACCTTTACTACCTGTGTCGGGTTATCAAGACCATGTGTTCCTTCAATAAGTGAGGGATTAAGATCATATGTTTCTTCAACAGGCGGTAAATTTAGACCATGTATTTCTTCAATAGGAGGTAAATTCTTAACATCTTCAGCTTTAATACCTTTTTCTTTCATAGATTTCTTTGCCTCTTGCATATCTTCAGGACTGAGAAATAAAACACCCCTCTTCTTCGGAGTTGGTTTAGGAATAGGCTCAGGAATTGGCTCAGGAAGTGTCCAATTATTTTCATTTGTCAACATATTATTCAATAGAATTTCAGCTTCATCCGGTGTTCTTTCCGTGAAAACAGAACCAGCACAACTATCCAGGTAATCTCTGGAAGCATCGGCTAGTCAATTATAAAAGATATCAAGTATTTCATTTTTCTTAAGAGGATGATCAGGCAAAGCATTAAGTAATTGGAGAAGCCTCCCCCAAGCTTGTGGTAGACTCTCTTCTTCAATTTGCACAAAATTATATATTTCCCTTAAAGCAGCTTGTTTCTTATGAGCAGGGAAATATTTAGCAGAGAAGTAATAAATCATATCCTGGGGACTACGCACACAACCAGGATCAAGAGAATTAAACCATATCTTAGCATCACCCTTTAATGAGAACGGGAATATTTTAAGGATATAAAGGTAGCGAGTTCTCTCATCATTAGTGAACAGGGTGGCTATATCATTTAATTTAGTAAGATGTGCCACAACAGTTTCAGATTCATAGCCATAAAAAGGATCAGATTCAACCAAAGTAATTATATCAGGATCAACAGAGAATTCATAATCCTTATCAGTAACACAGATAGGTGAAGTAGCAAAAGCAGGGTCATGTTTCATTCTAGCATTAAGAGATTGCTGCTTCCATTTAGCTAATAATTTCTTAAGATCACTTCTATCATTGCAAGCAAGAATAGCTCTAGCAGATTCTTCATCCAGAGCATAACCCTCAGGCCCAACAGGCAATTCATATTTATTAGGGGGAGAGTCTTCATCATCACTATCTTCAATATTATCAGTTTCAATAGTTTCATTCTCTCTAGCCCTAGCTAGTTGTTCATCAAGAAATTCACCAAGTGGCACAGTAGTATCAAGCATAGAAGTAGTTTCATCATAAGTATCATGCATAGCAGAAGTGGCATCATCCATAACATGTGACATATCAGAATGAATGGCAGAAGCAGGTTTTGGTGTCGCAAGCTTACTCAAAACAGAAGGTGAATCAAGTGCAGAGCTAGATGGCAGTTCCTTACCTCCCCTCGTAGTTGAGGGATAAATTTGTGTTTTCTCGTCTTTCAAGTTCTTCATAGTGACCAACATATATAAATCCCAAGTGACTCAAAGAATAGAGCTATGCTCCTCGGCAACGGCGCCAGAAAATAGTCTTGATAACCCACAAGTATAGGGGATCGCAACAGTTTTCGAGGGTAGAGTATTCAACCCAAATTTATTGATTCGACACAAGGGGAGCCAAAGAATATTCTCAAGTATTAGCAGTTGACTTGTCAATTCAACCACGCCTGGATAACTTAGTATCTGCAGCAAAGTATTTAGTAGCAAAGTAATATGGAAGTAACGGTAACGGTAGCAAAAGTAATATTTTTGGGTTTTGTAGTGATTGTAACAGTAGCAACGGAAAAGTAAATAAGCGAAGAACAATATGTGAAACGCTCGTAGGCATTGGATCGGTGATGGAGAATTATGCCAGATGCGGTTCATCATGTAACAGTCATAACATAGGGTGACATAGGACTAGCTCCAATTCATCAATGTAATGTAGGCATGTATTCCGAATATAGTCATACGTGCTTATGGAAAAGAACTTGCATGACATGTTTTGTCCTACCCTCCTGTGGTAGCGGGGTCCTAGCGGAAACTAAGGGATATTAAGGCCTCCTTTTAATAAAGGACCGGAACAAAGCATTAACACATAGTGAATACATGAACTCCTCAAACTACGGTCATCATCGGGAGTGGTCCTGATTATTGTCACTTCGGGGTTGCCGGATCATAACACATAGTAGGTGACTATAGACTTGCAAGATAGGATCAAGAACTCACATATATTCATGAAAACATAATAGGTTCAGATCTGAAATCATGGCACTCGGGCCCTAGTGACAAGCATTAAGCATAGCAAAGTCATAGCAACATCAATCTCAGAACATAGTGGATACTAGGGATCAAACCCTAACAAATCTAACTTGATTACATGATAAATCTCATCCAACCTGAAAGTGCTAGTTATCGACTAGAGGGGGGGGTGAATAGGCGATTTTTATGAAAGTCTTCAAATCGTGAGAGTTTCAAAGACAAACAATAGAAATGAACCTATTGATATGCAGCGGAAGGTAAACTACACTAAGCAACCCATAGTCAAGTATGCAATGAAGTGAAAGCACAAAGACTAATAGCAACTAGGTAGTAAGGATCAGGATGGAAGATGGTATGAAGCCAAATAACGCTAGTAGTCACACAGTGAAGACAAATAGGTAAAGCAAATAGGCAATGACTTCACGAAGACGAACTATAAGTAAGGAGAGGGAGAGGATAGAACCAGTCATTTGTTGAGGACACAGGATTTGTTGGACCAGTTCCAGTTGCTGTGACAACTGTACGTCTAATTAGGGAGGCTAAGATTCAACTCAGAAGACCGCGTCTTCACCTTATTCCCCTTGAGCTAAGGACACCCAGTCCTCGCCCAATCACTCTAGTAAGTCTTCAAGGTAGACTTCCAAACCTTCACAGACTTCGTTCACCGGCGATCCACAATGACTCTTGGATGCTCAGAACGCGACGCCTAACCGGCTGGAGGATTCACAGTCCTCAAGTGTAACAAGTCTTCAGGTCACGCGGACAGAAAGACTTCAGTGATGCCTAACACTCTTTGGCTCTGGGTGTTTGGGCTTTGTCCTCGCAAGGATCTCTCTCTCTCAAAAGCTTCAGAGGTGGATTGCTCTCAAACGACAAAAGTCGTGCACTAACTCTGAGCAGCCACCAATTTATGGTGTAGGGGGTGGGATATTTATAGCCACTAGGCAACCCGACCTGATTTGTCCGGAATGACCCTGGGTCACTAAGGAACTGACACGTGTTCCAACGGTCAGATTTCGAACACACTCGGCAACTTACTTGGGCTACAAGTAAAGCCGACTCATCCAGCTCTGGATAAGATTTGCTCTCATTGTCTTCGCTCGAAGACATAGGATTTTGGTTGAGCATCACTTCAGTCACTCTGACTTTGTTCACTGGGACCCCACTTAACAGTATGGTGGTTCCTACGACTCAACAAAGAAGAAAAGGAAACAAGGAAACAACTAAGTCTTCGCGCTCCATAGTCTTCACGCAATGCCTTCTCTTATCATAGTCTTCAATGTGAATATCTTCACATACCACCATTGTCTTCAATGTCTTCATACATTTTTAGGGGTCATCTCCGGTAGGTAAACCGACTCAATGAGGGACTACTACCTGTGTTATCCTGCAATTCTCACAAACACATTAGTCCCTCAACCAGGTTTGTTGTCAATACTCCAAAACCAACTAGGGGTGGCCCTAGATGCACTTACAGTCTCCCCCTTTTTGGTGATTGATGACAAACTGGTTGAAGTTTTCAACGGGGATAAAAATATGTGAAATTGTAAAGGATTTAGGTATTGTCTTCATAAGTAGCAAAAGGCTCCCCCTGAAGATGTGCATATAAGTAATTTGCTTTTGGAATGCAAATGCACATGGCAGGTTGTACTTGTGGAGATCCTCTTCAACTTATGAAGACAATTCATCATGCATGATTTGATATAACAAAGATAATGACATGCACAATGAAAAATGGACGTCTGCAAAAATGACTAAGTGCGGAATTTATCCTCGCACATGCGGAATTTATCATCACATCACAGAATAGCAGAAAACGTAGCAGACGACCATCAAGTTTAAGTGTTACAACTCAAAGAACCAAATGTATCAAAAGCGAGAGTTGTAAACACTAGGCAAAATATAAAGCAACCGCCCATATGGACCCGCTTGAAGACTATCAACTCATATGCTTCTCCCCCTTTTGTCAGTAAGGACCAAAAAGGTTTGAAGACATAGAGCCTCTACTCGTTCCCAGAAGGAGTAGGAGAGGATGCAGGGTCGGCGTCGGGGTTTGGCGGTGCAGACAAACTTGGTGCAGTGTCGATACGTGCTGAAGTTGGAGGTGGTGAAGTAGCATCATCTTGATCATCGATCACTCTTGCATTCACCGTTGCAGCGGAGGAGGAATAATCAGAGTCTTCAAGAGACGGAGTTCGACGCAAGACAGCATTCCTTGGAGGAGTGGAGTCAAACTTGAATCTTTCAGTGAAGCCATCATCTTGAAGATCTGCTTCAGCACTCAGCAATGTCAAGCTCTTCGATGACCTCCGACAGGATTCATGAGTAAAAAAGGCATTCTTGGTGGCAAGATTGCGAATATGATTGACATCCACCAAGAGGCTTTGCATCTGACGCTTCAGCCAGAAGTGATGCTTATCCTGTTTCTGATGCAGGGCAACGAGAAGTTCTCGGTCATTGAGAACACGAGATCGCTACCGAGGCCTTTGAGCAATAGTGCTTTCAGTGGCTTCATGTGACGCCCGGATAATTAAGCTACAGTAATCCCACGTTAACGATGCCACGTCACCCCGTTTACTGTTGATAAACTCTCGATAGTTCAGAACCGAAACAAATTCAAAATTTAAATAAAAGCAAATAATAAAAGTTTACAAATATTAAAACTAAAATGTTTGGAGTGAGCCAAATAGTCCATATTAAATATTGGTGAAGAAACCACACTTTTGTAAAGTATTTAACTGCACTATAGTAAGTAAAAACAACAGCAAAACAATTATTTAAATGCTTTTAAATACTAAACAAATGTTAATCTAGTTTATATAATCACCAAACTTTTTGGAGTAGGTGGCCTATGTTATTATGCTAATTTAGGAGTAGGGGTTGTATTTTTGTAAACTGTTTTGCTAACTAAAATAAATAAAACAGAAAAGAAAAAAATAGAAAACAAAACAAAAGTGTAAAAGCACAGGCCACTGTGCACTGGGCCAAGTGCACAGTGCCTGGCCCGAGCCTCGGCCCACTCCAGCTGGTCCGGCCCAACCCCTCCCCGGGTCGTCTTCCCCCCCTGTTCCCCCGACCGGGGTCGCAATAGGGGCGAGCCCCGCCGGACCGCCTCGACGACGACTACCTGGAGAGGATAAGGCCGACCCCTCCCCTCGACGCCTCGGCCTCCTCCCCACCTACCTCCACCAACTCCCCTCTCCATCTCGGCCGCTCTCTCTCTCTGGCCCCCCTCGCCCGAGCGAGATCGCCACCGAAGCCTCGCCGTAAGCGTGGCCCCGACCACCGTTCGTCGAGCCGCCGAGTCCCCGAGCTCCCTCTACGTCGTCCTCGTCGACCCCGCGCTTCAAGACGAGCTGGGGTGCCCTGCAGCGGCCGGGTCAAGCTTTTCCCCAACCTCGGTCGCCGCCGCCCGCCGCGATTCATCCCGCCTCCCCTCTGCGCTCCCGTTCACTCGAGGGCCTCCGTGTGCCGCGCCGTAAGCCTCCGCCCCCTCCTCCTTCCTCTGGTTCCTCCTCATACACCGTAGATGGCTCACGGTGCCGCCATCGCCATTGCCGCATGCGGCCTCGTCCGCGAGCTCGTTGCGCTCACCCCGTCCATCTCCGAGCCAAGCCGTGGCCTCCGTCGAGTTGCCGGAGGTCCGTAGAGCCCGCTAGCGTCGTTTGTTAGCTAGAACGCAGCCGTAGCGTGGTTTTCGGAGATGCCCGTAGTCCGGCGCCGCCCGCGGTCGTCGTTGAGCTCCACTCCGGCCACCCCCGCTCCTGCGATCACTCTAGATCGACGTGGGACGATCTACTCGTTCGAACGCCACAGAAAACGCGCGGAATGGTGCACTGTGCTGGAAATCCGAGCAACTCCGGTGAACTTCCGCCGCTGGAATGGTCGCCGGCGTGATTCCGGCGATGTCACCGACGTGGCACCTGCGTGGCACCGCCTGGGCCACTGACTGGTGGACCCAGGTCCCCCCTTGACTTGTTGACCACGGTCAACGTGCTGACTGGGCGGCCCCCAGCCACTGACAGGTGGGCCCCGTCTGTTAATTAGGCTAAATAAACATTTTTATAAATAAAATTAACTTGTTAGATTAAACACTCACTGACATATGGGGCCCACCCCTCTAATTAGACTGTTAGTTTAGTTTAAATTACTGTTAGACTAACAGAGGCTGACATGTGGGCCCCACTGGACCCACCTGTCTGGTTTGACTGGTCAGCCGACCTGTTGACCTGCTGACGTCAGCGTTACCTCATGCTGACGTCATAATTCATTTTTGCTAAATTCAAATAATTCCAGAAATTCAAATAATCTTTGAAAATTCATATCTTTTAAACCGTAACTCGGATGAAAATGTTTTCTACATGAAAGTTGCTCAGAACGACGAGACGAATCCGGATACGCAGTCCGTTCGTCCACCCCACCTCCCTAGCCTATCGAACTCGCAACTTTCCCCCTCCGGTCCGTCTGTCCGAAACGCGAAACAACGGGAATACTTTCCCGGATGTCCCCCCCTTCACCGGTACCACCTACTGTCGCGTTAGGACACACCTAGCACTGCTCATTGTCATGTCACGCATCGTCATGTTTATGTTTGCATTGTATTTACTGTTTCTTCCCCCTCTTCTCTCCGGTAGACTACGAGACCGACACTGCTGCTGCCCAGTTCGACTACGGAGATGACGACCCCTCCTACTTGCCAGAGCAACCAGGCAAGCCCCCCCTTGATCACCAGATATCGCCTATTCTTCTCTATACTGCTTGCATTAGAAGAGTAGCATGTTACTGCTTTCGGTTAATCCTATTCTGCTGCATAGCCTGTCATTGTTGTTACAGTTGTTACCCTTACCTGCTATCCTACTGCTTAGTATAGGATGCTAGTGTTCCATCAGTGGCCCTACACTCTTGTCCGTCTGCCATGCTATACTACTGGGCCGTGATCACTTCGGGAGGTGATCACGGGTATATACTATATACTTTATATACATGACACATGTGGTGACTAAAGTCGGGTCGGCTCGTTGAGTACCCGCAAGTGATTCTGATGAGGGGGCTGAAAGGACAGGTGGCTCCACCCCGGTAGAGGTGGGCCTGGGTTCCTGACGGCCCCCGACTGTTACTTTGTGGCGGAGCGACAGGGCAGGTTGAGACCACCTAGGAGAGAGGTGGGCCTGGCCCTGGTCGGCGTTCGCGGATACTTAACACGCTTAACGAGATCTTGGTATTTGATCTGAGTCTGGCCATTTGGTCTATACGCACTAACCATCTACGCGGGAGTAGTTATGGGTATCCCAGCGTCGTGGTATCAGTCGAAGCCTTCGTGACGTCAGCGAGTGAGTGGCGCGCGCCGTGTTGGACCGCTTTGACGTAACCGCCGTGATCGTGTGGGTTGCTAGGTCTGCTCGCGGCCGCGTTCGCAACGTGCAGGTGTGCATAGGGCGATGGGCCCAGACCCCTGCGCGCTTAGGATTAGACCAGCGTGCTGACCGCTCTGTTGTGCTTAGGTGGGGCTGCGACGCGTTGATCTTACGAGGCCGGGCATGACCCAGAAAAGTGTGTCCGGCCAAATGGGATCGAGCGTGTTGGGTTATGTGGTGCACCCCTGCAGGGAAGTTTATCTATTCGAATAGCCGTGTCCCTCGGTAAAAGGACGACCCGGAGTTGTACCTTGACCTTATGACAACTAGAACCGGATACTGAATAAAATACACCCTTCCAAGTGCCAGATACAACCCGGTGATCGCTCTCTAACAGGGCGACGAGGAGGGGATCGCCGGGTAGGATTATGCTATGCGATGCTACTTGGAGGACTTCAATCTACTCTCTTCTACATGCTGCAAGATGGAGATGGCCAGAAGCGTAGTCTTCGATAGGACTAGCTATCCCCCTTTTATTCTGGCATTCTGTAGTTCAGTCCACTGATATGGCCCTTTACACATATACCCATGCATATGTAGTGTAGCCCCTTGCTTGCGAGTACTTTGGATGAGTACTCACGGTTGCTTTTCTCCCTCTTTTCCCCTTTTCTATACCGGATTGTCGCAACCAGATGCTGGAGTCCAGGAGCTAGAGATCCCGAGGATGTTTCTACATGGAGTTCGGCTTCGAGGAGTAGTTAGGAGGTCCCAGGCAGGAGGCCTTGCCTTTTCGATCGTTGCTACTTTTGTGCTAGCCTTCTTAAGGCAAACTTGTTTAACTTATGTCTGTACTCAGATATTGTTGCTTCCGCTGACTCGTCTATGATCGAGCAATTGTATTCGAGCCCTCGAGGCCCCTGGCTTGTACGCCTATTCTTCTCTATACTGCTTGCATTAGAAGAGTAGCATGTTACTGCTTTCGGTTAATCCTATTCTGCTGCATAGCCTGTCATTGTTGTTACAGTTGTTACCCTTACCTGCTATCCTACTGCTTAGTATAGGATGCTAGTGTTCCATCAGTGGCCCTACACTCTTGTCCGTCTGCCATGCTATACTACTGGGCCGTGATCACTTCGGGAGGTGATCACGGGTATATACTATATACTTTATATACATGACACTGTGGTGACTAAAGTCGGGTCGGCTCGTTGAGTACCCGCTAGTGATTCTGATGAGGGGGGCTGAAAGGACAGGTGGCTCCACCCCGGTAGAGGTGGGCCTGGGTTCCTGACGGCCCCCGACTGTTACTTTGTGGCGGAGCGACAGGGCAGGTTGAGACCACCTAGGAGAGAGGTGGGCCTGGCCCTGGTCGGCGTTCGCGGATACTTAACACGCTTAACGAGATCTTGATATTTGATCTGAGTCTGGCCATTTGGTCTATACGCACTAACCATCTACGCGGGAGTAGTTATGGGTATCCCAGCGTCGTGGTATCAGCCGAAGCCTTCGTGACGTCAGCGAGTGAGTGGCGCGCGCCGTGTTGGACCGCTTTGACGTAACCGCCGTGATCGTGTGGGTTGCTAGGTCTGCTCGCGGCCGCGTTCGCAACATGTAGGTGTGCATAGGGCGATGGGCCCAGACCCCTGCGCGCTTAGGATTAGACCAGCGTGCTGACCGCTCTGTTGTGCTTAGGTGGGGCTACGACGCGTTGATCTTACGAGGCCGGGCATGACCCAGAAAAGTGTGTCCGGCCAAATGGGATCGAGCGTGTTGGGTTATGTGGTGCACCCCTGCAGGGAAGTTTATCTATTCGAATAGCCGTGTCCCTCGGTAAAAGGACGACCCGGAGTTGTACCTTGACCTTATGACAACTAGAACCGGATACTGAATAAAATACACCCTTCCAAGTGCCAGATACAACCCGGTGATCGCTCTCTAACAGGGCGACGAGGAGGGGATCGCCGGGTAGGATTATGCTATGCGATGCTACTTGGAGGACTTCAGTCTACTCTCTTCTACATGCTGCAAGATGGAGATGGCCAGAAGCGTAGTCTTCGACGGGACTAGCTATCCCGCTTTTATTCTGGCATTCTGCAGTTCAGTCCACTGATATGGCCCTTTACACATATACCCATGCATATGTAGTGTAGCCCCTTGCTTGCGAGTACTTTGGATGAGTACTCACGGTTGCTTTTCTCCCTCTTTTCCCCTTTTCTATACCGGATTGTCGCAACCAGATGCTGGAGTCCAGGAGCTAGAGATCCCGAGGATGTTTCTACATGGAGTTCGGCTTCGAGGAGTAGTTAGGAGGTCCCAGGCAGGAGGCCTTGCCTTTTCGATCGTTGCTACTTTTGTGCTAGCCTTCTTAAGGCAAACTTGTTTAACTTATGTCTGTACTCAGATATTGTTGCTTCCGCTGACTCGTCTATGATCGAGCAATTGTATTCGAGCCCTCGAGGCCCCTGGCTTGCATTATGATGCTTGTATGACTTATTTATGTTGTAGAGTTGTGTTGTGATATCTTCCCGTGAGTCCCTGACCTTGATCGTACACATTTGCGTGCATGATTAGTGTACGGTCAAATCGGGGGCGTCACAAGTTGGTATCAGAGCCGACTGCCTGTAGGAATCCCCCTTTTCAACTCCTTGGCCGAAGTCGAGTCTAGACATTTCAAAAACTTTACTAACATGGCTGTGTGTCTTACGGGCCCACGTCGCCATTGGGTGGTATTAGGATCTTTTACTCCTTGCCTATACTCTGGGACTCTGATCTCTCTTCTATTCGGGTTAAGTGAATTTTACTAAATCTAACATTAGGATCTCGTTATCACTTTCACCCGGAGAGCCCCTTATTACTGATGATCGTCTGCTGCACGTGAAGACCCTGAAGATACTCTCTGCTGATAACCCGAGGACTTGTGTTCATCGCTTTTGCAATTCCCTTTCATCGATAAACTCCTATAGATAACCACGTATACTCGCCATTCATACAATGTTTCCCAGTTGATCTTGTTATTACAAGATACCCCGAAATTCTCTCTGTTGTTCCGAGAATCCTTTGAGCTTACCGCCTTGCTGTTCTTTGTCAACTGGATACACCTACGGATAATTCTCGCACTTACCGAGTATCCGGTCATCCCCAGTTGGTTCAAGTATTCCACAATAGTCTTCAAAATACTATTCGATCTTTCGAAAATCCTCAGGAGCCTGTTGCTCTTGAAATTCTTGTTTGCTTGCATTATGGTTAATCCCATAAGTCTCGTAATCTTATTGGCATCTCTTGTCATTATCATTTTGAGTCCGTTGATTCAATTTGTTGCGAATGCTCGCAATCCTCAATCATATCCTAGAATTCATTCTTCCGGCTCAGACGTCATTTTAAATGTGAGCTGGATCTCGACCTATCAAATTGCCATCGATTGTACCCCTAAGCCTACTCAACTTATCCATCCTTGATCAGAGCGTTGCTTCTGACCCCCTGATTTGGAAATCATAATTCTTTTGCATTTGAACTTTGAGTTAGTCAATTGTTTCTATAATCAGATCTCCTTGCGTTCTTCTTCCTCTGGTTGAGTACCGATGCTCACATCAGATCCCTTGTGGACCATCGGTTCCTTTGTTGGATTTTATCCGACAATGTCCTCCATATTAAATAAGCTGGTGAGCTTTTCCTCGGATACATGATGCCTTTGGTAAATTGTATCCTCTGCCTTGTGAACCATACTCTACTTTTGAGCTTGTATTATTTACTCTGAAGTTCGTGGTATATGTTCTAAGAAGCCCTGATGGGTTAAACCTATGCCTTCCTTAATATGTGTGAACTCGAAAGTTTTCACGAGTCATACTCTCCTGGTATTTTGCCATATAAAATTTCAACACTACAACTTCATCGAACGCGAGAAGTAAATGAAAGGATATGCATTGGAGAAGTGGGAGTCGACCTTGAACTTTGTGTTCATGCCCATGGACACGATGTAGATCTTATCATTAAAAGCTTCTCTTAAATTAATTATTCCCTTGGTATAAGTTCATCTTATATCTGGGATCTGGCCTTTTGCAATCGTGGTTCCGACCATGTTCTCCTTTAAATACCATTTCTCGTGCAAGTTTAAGCACTTGTCTTCTGCAGAGCAATACCCTAGTCCAACCTCTACTTTGATCTGTCGTCGAGCATTACCCCCGGTATCTCGAGATTATCACGGAACCGCATAACTTCTTATGAGTTCTTCATCAAGTACTACATTCTCACGGATTACTATTTTTCCTGGGTTTTGAGTGGTTAATCACTCGAGTACCCCGATAATTGAATCGAGTCCGCACTACGGTTCAACAACTTTTAGTAATGTTCCTTACTTACGAGTTTGTACCCGATCGCGTCATTCCTAGCCTGTTTGGCTATATCATTATCTTGATGATTTTAACTATGCTACCTGGTCCTTATTCCCGGAGCACCACTTTCGACGATGATGCTAAGCTTACGTCGATTTTCCTCGTCATATCGTTTCACCTCAAACAACAAACTTGACCCCGAGTTTGTGTGCTACCCGTGGTTCCAATAACCTTTCGCTTTCATCATTCCTTTGACTTAATGTCATCGTCGATCAATTACATCTTCTTGAAAACCTCTCGACAAATTTGTCGTGATCATTGTCAACAAATTTGACTTCTTCCAAGTTGTGTGTCGAAATTCAGGATGAGAAATACCATCCTTGCCCCTCGATGAATCATGTTATCATCGACAACATCCTTACCTCCCCCCCAACACGAACTTGTTCATATTTTGTGATGTATCTTGATTTCCCCTGCTATCCAACTTATGTTATGTTCTACCGTGGAGTATTACCATTTTTGATGTCAAGAATGTCGTGAACATTACTCCACCTCTTAAGAAATTCTTGGTACAGTGATACTTCTCACCATCACCATTCTTTCTTGGTCCCCGTGTAGTTTCTAAACGAAATACCGACAAATGGTCTGCGATGTGTAGATTCTACACTTCTAGCAACCCTATTGCTTTGAAGTTATTGGTCTATAGTTTCATTCTACGTCTATGGCTTAATGAATCATCATTCGAACATTGATCGTGCTACCTAGCCCATATTTCGGGTGCACATTTCAACCAATGTTTAACTGTGTATGTTTTCCTCGAGCATACATCATTAAGTCATTCGATCTAGCTAATGTTATCTCCTTGTTCACATAGTGGTGGAAATCCATCTTTTGGAAATCTCAATGGATTGTCGCTGAGACAATCAGTCACCTCCTCACCTCTCCTTGATGTAATGATGAACCCTTATTCGGAACTCGCTTCCATAGTTCATCTCCCGAGAATCTTCGATGTCGTTTCGAAAATTTGTGTTCTACCTTTCTTCTCAGGCATCCTGAGTCTGAGTTATCCTGACATCAATCAGATCTGAATCTCGGTCAGATATGATGGTTGTAACATATTTCCAAGAGTTATAACATTGGCCTATTTATGACCCGGTAAGGTGATGTCATGCCTAACACACCTGGCGGGAGGACCTATTGTTATAAGTTTTACTTTTTAGCAAGGCTAGCTATTCTTCCATGAGGAAATTGTAAGACTTACTCTATAAGTTGTTCCTGATGGATCCTTTTTGTTTCCAAAGTCTGATCTTCACCTGTTGACCATGTCAATGCTATCTCGAAGCATGTCTATGGTACTCTGATTTTAAACAGGAACATTTGAAGCCGAAAGCTAATTGTTTCCTGCTCAATTATCCACACACCGTTGTATGGGTAATGTCATGAAATTTCTCTCCCGTACCTAAAGAGTTTTCTACATTATATCACGTCATGGATATCATGCTCTGCTTGTCCTTGGGAAGGATATACCCTTGAAATATGTGTTTAAACACATTTTCCTTTCCATTCTTCTGTTTAATCTAATAATCATATTTTCCTTTCCATTGTTTGGTTTAACCTTTCTGGTGATCTATATGATCTAAGCAGTAGTATTCTCCTGCTTATGTAAACACCCCGGTGTACAATTCTGCCAGTAAGACCCTGTTACTATTGTCGATGATATTCCGGTAACCACCGATGGACGAGAACTTTGCCTATTGGTCCGCCTCGTTTCGACGAGTAGGAAAATGGTTCTCTTCGTCCCTCGCCCTTGGTACCGATGTGGTTGCCGACATAAAAGACATGCCATCCTCTGACATGCCTTGCTTACATGATCATGCAAGACGTCTCCGCCCTTCCTACTTTTAACCCACATGGTGGGCCCATAACCCACAGTTCCACAGGATCGAAACCTGACTCTCCTGCACACCCTTTTGTCAAAGTTATTCCTCGTGCTTGACTTTGTATGTAATTCACGGGCCACCTGCCTATTGATCTATTCTGGTATAAGACGCAATACTTATTCCCGATTGCTTTGAGCCCCTTTCACGCCCTGTTTCAGGCATCGAACGATTGCCTGGCCGCTTGAAACTCCTTATTGTACCTTCCTACTTTGCTCTCGATGTTTTCCTAAGTTTCGACTCAAGGGATACCTTGGTCCAAAACCCCAGAGCTAATTGCCGAATATCAGCCCTTGCAGACACCTGTCCTTGTAGTTTCCCTCCTATCCTTTCGTAAGTACGATGGAGTCCCTGAGGAAAGGATGCCAGCTTCATCATGTTGACCTGAAGCAGGAAAATGAAGACATCAACGTAATGGATCAACCGCTTCGAGAAGAGCAACCAAGATCGAGGACGCTCGTTAGAATTTCGCGACCAAATCCCTTTCCCGTCACTTCCCCTCTTAAATCTCGGGACAAGATTTCTTGTAGTGGAGGAGAATTGTGATGCCCGGATAATTAAGCTACAGTAATCCCACGTTAACGATGCCACGTCACCCCGTTTACTGTTGATAAACTCTCGATAGTTCAGAACCGAAACAAATTCAAAATTTAAATAAAAGCAAATAATAAAAGTTTACAAATATTAAAACTAAAATGTTCGGAGTGAGCCAAATAGTCCATATTAAATATTGGTGAAGAAACCACACTTTTGTAAAGTATTTAACTACACTATAGTAAGTAAAAACAGCAGCAAAACAATTATTTAAATGCTTTTAAATACTAAACAAATGTTAATCTAGTTTATATAATCACCAAACTTTTTGGAGTAGGTGGCCTATGTTATTATGCTAATTTAGGAGTAGGGGTTGTATTTTTGTAAACTATTTTGCTAACTAAAATAAATAAAACAGAAAAGAAAAAAAATAGAAAACAAAACAAAAGTGTAAAAGCACAGGCCACTGTGCACTGGGCCAAGTGCACAGTGCCTGGCCCGAGCCTCGGCCCACTCCAGCTGGTCCGGCCCAACCCCTCCCCGGGTCGTCTTCCCCCCTGTTCCCCCGACCGGGGTCGCAACAGGGGCGAGCCCCGCCGGACCGCCTCGACGATGACTACCCGGAGAGGATAAGGCCGACCCCTCCCCTCAACGCCTCGGCCTCCTCCCCACCTACCTCCACCAACTCCCCTCTCCATCTCGGCCGCTCTCTCTCTCTGGCCCACCCTCGCCCGAGCGAGATCGCCGCCGAAGCCTCGCTGTAAGCGTGGCCCCGACCACCGTTCGTCGAGCCGCCGAGTCCCCGAGCTCCCTCTACGTCGTCCTCGTCGACCCCGCGCTTCAGGACGAGCTGGGGTGCCCTGCAGCGGCCGGGTCAAGCTTTTCCCCAACCTCGGTCGCCGCCGCCCGCCGCGATTCATCCCGCCTCCCCTCTGCGCTCCCGTTCACTCGAGGGCCTCCGTGTGCCGCGCCGTAAGCCTCCGCCCCTCCTCCTTCCTCTGGTTCCTCCTCATACACCGTAGATGGCTCGCGGTGCCGCCATCGCCATTGCCGCATGCGGCCTCGTCCGCGAGCTCGTTGCGCTCACCCCGTCCATCTCCGAGCCAAGCCGTGGCCTCCGTCGAGTTGCCGGAGGTCCGTAGAGCCCGCTAGCGTCGTTTGTTAGCTAGAACGCAGCCGTAGCGTGGTTTTCGGAGATGCCCGTAGTCCGGCGCCGCCCGCGGTCGTCGTTGAGCTCCACTCCGGCCACCCCCGCTCCTGCGATCACTCTAGATCGACGCGGGACGATCTACTCGTTCGAACGCCACCGAAAACGCGCGGAATGGTGCACTGTGCTGGAAATCCGAGCAACTCCGGCGAACTTCCGCCGCTGGAATGGTCGCCGGCGTGATTCCGGCGACGTCACCGACGTGGCACCTGCGTGGCACCGCCTGGGCCACTGACTGGTGGACCCAGGTCCCCCCTTGACTTGTTGACCGCGGTCAACGTGCTGACTGGGCGGCCCCCAGCCACTGACAGGTGGGCCCCCTCTGTTAATTAGGCTAAATAAACATTTTTATAAATAAAATTAACTTGTTAGATTAAACACTCACTGACATATGGGGCCCACCCCTCTAATTAGACTGTTAGTTTAGTTTAAATTACTGTTAGACTAACAGAGGCTGACATGTGGGCCCCACTGGACCCACCTGTCTGGTTTGACTGGTCAGCCGACCTATTGACCTGCTGACGTCAGCGTTACCTCATGCTGACGTCATAATTCATTTTTGCTAAATTCAAATAATTCCAGAAAATCAAATAATCTTTGAAAATTCATATCTTTTAAACCGTAACTCGGATGAAAATGTTTTCTACATGAAAGTTGCTCAGAACGACGAGACGAATCCGGATACACAGTCCGTTCGTCCACCCCACCTCCCTAGCCTATCGAACTCGCAACTTTCCCCCTCCGGTCCGTCTGTCCGAAACGCGAAACAGCGGGAATACTTTCCCGGATGTTCCCCCCCTTCACCGGTACCACCTACTGTCGCGTTAGGACACACCTAGCACTACTCATTGTCATGTCACGCATCGTCATGTTTATGTTTGCATTGTATTTACTGTTTCTTCCCCCTCTTCTCTCCGGTAGACTACGAGACCGACACTGCTGCTGCCCAGTTCGACTACGGAGATGACGACCCCTCCTACTTGCCAGAGCAACCAGGCAAGCCCCCCCTTGATCACCAGATATCGCCTATTCTTCTCTATACTGCTTGCATTAGAAGAGTAGCATGTTACTGCTTTCGGTTAATCCTATTCTGCTGCATAGCCTGTCATTGTTGTTACAGTTGTTACCCTTACCTGCTATCCTACTGCTTAGTATAGGATGCTAGTGTTCCATCAGTGGCCCTACACTCTTGTCCGTCTGCCATGCTATACTACTGGGCCGTGATCACTTCGGGAGGTGATCACGGGTATATACTATATACTTTATATACATGACACATGTGGTGACTAAAGTCGGGTCGGCTCTTTGAGTACCCGCAAGTGATTCTGATGAGGGGGGCTGAAAGGACAGGTGGCTCCACCCCGGTAGAGGTGGGCCTGGGTTCCTGACAGCCCCCGACTGTTACTTTGTGGCGGAGCGACAGGGCAGGTTGAGACCACCTAGGAGAGAGGTGGGCCTGGCCCTGGTCGGCGTTCGCGGATACTTAACACGCTTAACGAGATCTTGGTATTTGATCTGAGTCTGGCCATTTGGTCTATACGCACTAACCATCTACGCGGGAGTAGTTATGGGTATCCCGGCGTCGTGGTATGAGCCGAAGCCTTCGTGACGTCAGCGAGTGAGTGGCGCGCGCCGTGTTGGACCGCTTTGACGTAACCGCCGTGATCGTGTGGGTTGCTAGGTCTACTCGCGGCCGCGTTCGCAACGTGCAGGTGTGCATAGGGCGATGGGCCCAGACCCCTACGCGCTTAGGATTAGACCGGCGTGCTGACCGCTCTGTTGTGCTTAGGTGGGGCTGCGACGCGTGGATCTTACGAGGCCGGGCATGACCCAGAAAAGTGTGTCCGGCCAAATGGGATCGAGCGTGTTGGGTTATGTGGTGCACCCCTGCAGGGAAGTTTATCTATTCGAATAGCCGTGTCCCTCGGTAAAAGGACGACCCGGAGTTGTACCTTGACCTTATGACAACTAGAACCGGATACTGAATAAAATACACCCTTCCAAGTGCCAGATACAACCCGGTGATCGCTCTCTAACAGGGCGACGAGGAGGGGATCGCCGGGTAGGATTATGCTATGCGATGCTACTTGGAGGACTTCAATCTACTCTCTTCTACATGCTGCAAGATGGAGATGGCCAGAAGCGTAGTCTTCGACAGGACTAGCTATCCCCCTTTTATTCTAGCATTCTGTAGTTCAGTCCACTGATATGGCCCTTTACACATATACCCATGCATATGTAGTGTAGCCCCTTGCTTGCGAGTACTTTGGATGAGTACTCACGATTGCTTTTCTCCCTCTTTTCCCCTTTTCTATACCGGATTGTCGCAACCAGATGCTGGAGTCCAGGAGCTAGAGATCCTGAGGATGTTTCTACATGGAGTTCGGCTTCGAGGAGTAGTTAGGAGGTCCCAGGCAGGAGGCCTTGCCTTTTCGATCGTTGCTACTTTTGTGCTAGCCTTCTTAAGGAAAACTTGTTTAACTTATGTCTGTACTCAGATATTGTTGCTTCCGCTGACTCGTCTATGATCGAGCAATTGTATTCGAGCCCTCGAGGCCCCTGGCTTGTATTATGATGCTTGTATGACTTATTTATGTTGTAGAGTTGTGTTGTGATATCTTCCCGTGAGTCCCTGACCTTGATCGTACACATTTGCATGCATGATTAGTGTACGGTCAAATCGGGGGCGTCACACTTCAGTTTGAGCACGGTGAGGTAAGCGTGTATTTCCAGCCAAAGGATAAACACGAGTGATGGCCTGGACTCCTTCAATGGGTTGCGTGAAGCTTTGGTGATCAGCATTGTGAAGACAAACAGGCTCCTTGGCAGGCTCTGGGTATATGGCTTCAACTGACATATCAACCTCTGGCAGACAGATCAGATGGTTGCGAGCAGAGGGCTGATAGTTGACAGCTGAGTGTAGCTTGATGAGGCGCATGACCCACGGAGCGTAGAACTTCAGTCCAAAGAGATCAGAGCCTGATGCAGCCAACTGCCTGATAAAGAAGTCTTGAGCATTGAAGCTGATGCCGTTGAAGATATAAAAGACCAAAGTCTTCATTGCTCCTTCAAGTTTTGCTGCTGAAGAATGTCCTTTGACAGGCCATAGAGTTCGCCTAATGATGTGATAAATAGTGCAGGGTAGATACTCTAGGTCTTTGACAAAGCACTCCTTTGGGTAATCAGCGTCATGTGGCAGAGGCTTCATCATGCTCAGCATTTGGCTCATGTTGGGCTCTGGCTTATGGAAGATACTCTCCAAAGCATTGCAGTGAAGCTGACAACCATGTTCATATAATTCTCCTGGAGTGGGCAGGCCGGTTAGCTCAATGATGTCAAAAGCTTTGGCTTCATGATGGACATTGCCTGTCATCCACTCAAGGACCCAAGTCTTCGGATCCCTGTTGTATCCGCGAATGTGGAGGGTAGCATAAAATTGAAGCAGAAGCTCTTCATTCCAATGCTCCTTATTAGTCACAAAGTTCAGCAGTCCAGCATCACGGAAGCAGTCAAGGGCTTCTTCAAGGCAAGGCAATCCAGCAATGGCTTTGTAGTCAAGACGCATGTGAGGAAAGATGCGCCCTTGATCGTAAAGAACACATGAATAATAACTGTGCTGCTGATAGCTCCAGAACCGATCTGATGAAATCCTTGGCTTGGAATAGGGATTCTTGGCGCTATCAAAGAAAGTGTTGTGCGCAATGAAGCCATTAGCATTGAAGGACCCTGGTGAAGTGGCAGTACCTGGAAACCTGGGCAGTCTTGGCTTTGGCTTCTGGACCTGTGGCCTGTGCTCGACATGATAGTCAAATTACGGACCAGCAATAGGAGGAGGAACCATAATAGGCCAGCTGACAGTAACCAGATGACCATAGTTGTATGCTTGCTCAATAGTATGTGGCCTGGGAGGCGGTACCGGAGCAGTGGCAGTGGCAGTGACTTCAGGCTGCAGATTGGCATCAGGTGCAGCATTGACTTCAGGTGCTATCACTTCAGGCACCTCATTGACTTCAGGCGACACATTAGCTTCAGCCATGACAACGTCATTGGCTTCAGTGTTGGTGTTGGTGGCCGCCTCAATGTTGTTAACCTCCACTTGAGTAGCTGGAGGGTTAGACACGTTCTCCTCGAGAACAACTTGGTTGGTTGGGGGTGTAGCAACACGCGCTTCTTCCTCTCTTGGTTCTTCTTGGTCATCGGCTGATGCAGTCGGAATATCTTCAGCCATATTGGCTTCAGTCTCAGGGTTGTTCACAGTTGGAGAGGCTTCAGGAAAGACTTGGCGAGAAATGGATTGGCGCTCTTCTCCTTCTGGAACACTTGACAGAGTGACCTGTGGCCTTGGTCCTTTGCGAAGCCTGCGAAACGCTGGCGACGCTTGTGGAGATGGAGTTGGTTGGGCCACAAAGTCTTCATCTTCAATCACCGGAGTGGTGACCTGTGTTGGGGGAGTAACTGGTGTTTCTTCTTGACGGGGGGATTCTTGAGGGTGATCATCCCATGAGTCATCCTGAGCAATTGGTGTCAATGGACGACCAATGCTGATGAGTTCGCTGTTCGTAAGAACAGGCGATGATACCACGTTGTGCTCGATCTGAGGAAGGACTTCATCATCTTCAACATTGTCATGATGACCAATGTCTTCAGCTGCGGTGGGGTCAACAGCTGGAATGTCTTCAGCTTCAGGAGCCTCTGTGGAAGCAGGCTCATGAACTATCATTCGACGTTCTTGTTGTGCAGATTCAGGACGAGCAACAGCAATCGGCTCGACTACAAGGGGCTATGTGGGAGCAGCCCGATCTCTCTTCTTGGTCTTGCGCTTCTTGGTGGGTGGAGCATCATCAGTGGTGTTCTTGGTCTTGCGCTTTCTGGCCTTGGCTTCAGCTGCCCTTGTCTTCTGAAGCTCTGAAGCCACTGTGGGGACCTTAGGCTTCACGCCTGTCATACTGGCTGGGAAGACAATGCGAGGTTCTTCCCGCCTGGATGGTTCAGTTTGGTCCACAGATGGCTTCTTCTTCTGCTTGGCAGCCATCTTGGGGTCGATGCCAGGACGCCCAAGTGCCTTGCGTTTCTCAGCTTCATTGTAAGCTTGAACACACTTGGCAGCAAGAATCTTCATGCGCTCACGAGAACCTTTGGCTTCATCACGTTTCTTGTGAAACGCTTCCTTGAGCTCATGCAGCATGACCTTGAAGTTTTGGACGTCTGCCACGCTGAGCTTGGCCATGTGCTTCTTGAACTGAGCCTTTTCATAATCAGTCTTGTGCTTCAGCTCAACAATTTTCTGGGCAAGAGCCAGCTCAGGAGCAATGGCGCCATGAAAGGAGACGCTTAGGCCAATGGGAAGTTGCAGATCGTCAAAGCTGAGATTGGGGGTGTCAAACCACTCATCAATGAAGTTGTTCAATACTTCCACGTCAAAGAGAGGCAAATCATTGAAGATTTCCGCCTCTTGCTTGCTCTTTATCAGTTGCTCAAGAGCGTCATCAGCAAGATCGTCGTCACTTCACAGATCAATGGCGTCATTCTCGTTCCTCAGAACAGCAGCAGGGGTCAGAGCTGGACCAGTGGAGTGCATAGGCTTCTTTTTCTTCTTCTTAGACTTGGAGATGCGTGAGAGATCTTCAGACTGCACACTTGGTGCAGGAGGAGCAGTGGCCAGAGGCTTCACTCGTGAAGCTATTGGTGCAGGGGAAGGCTTCAAAGCTTTAGGTTTCTTCAGCTTCTTTGGCTTCGGTGGTGCAGGCGCTTCGTCAGAATCAGCGTCGTCTGCAGGCTCATCCACGACTGTCCCTTGAACCATAATATGAGTGATGAGACCCTCTAGGTTGTAGAAGGGCCCAACAAGATTGGGTTCAGCTTCGCGTGTGCCATCGGCACGAGGAGTAGAGGGGCCTGGATTGAAGTCTAATCCCCGCGACTTCTTGTTTTCTTTGGCAGAGTTCTTGGCAAACTGGAAGTTGCGCTTGAACAGATTGTCGTCACGACACCATAGCAATGAAGATGGGTCGGCATCTTCAGGCTGTGGTCCACGGACCATGCAAGGGTAGAAGCCTTGTTCAATGGCTTCAGCTTTGGACCTGGGTGGAAGATTTTTGTACAAAATGTCTCCCCATGGTCGCTTGATGGCATTCTTCTCAGCATATTCCTGGGTCACGAACCTGTACTTGTACCATTGTTCTGCCCAATATCTTCGAATCCATTGGATTCGGGTTTTTCGCTGATTGTAGTCCTCCTCTGGATCTGTCTTGTACAGCTCATAGAGGTCAGGAGGCAAATCTCTTGAGGTGTTCCCACGGCGCTGTCTGCCACCCTTCCTTGCAGACTTCTCTGTTGCCATGAAGTTCAGACTGAATGGCTTCAACACTGTCAAGGGCTTCCGTCTGCTGGTCAGACAGGAACTGGCTTCGGGAGAGTTGATGTGATGTTGTAAGAATTCTGCAAATGAGTGCAGACTATGAGAACCAAGGGATTCTCCCACGGACATGTACCTATGACAGCATTAGAGATGCGAGGGAAGGGGAAGAGGTCATATGCATTCTCAAAAGATTTTGAAGATAAATCAGTTTAGAAGACATTGACCTCATAGCGCGAAGACATTCACTTATATGTTGAGAGTTGGTTCCAGATTTGTACGAATCCAAGAATAAGTACAAGTGAGGAATCTAACTATGTGTGAAGCATAAGTGAATATACTAGACATTATATGATATGCAGACAGGATAGATCCAAATTTGTGGAGGCAGAAACCACTTTTGGTAGAAAGGATGAATCTATAGGATCAAAAAGACGGTAAAAAGAGGGTCTTAATTTACCACACAATGAACTGCTAGACGGAGTAGAAGATGAGGCCGAGCAGTTCGATCTTCCGTGCCCTAACTTGGCGACGGAGGACACCTACGGCAGCGGCGGAGAAGACGATGTCCGCGGCCGGCGTGAAGACGGCGTCGGAGAGGTCGCGGCAGCTAAGCGCTTCGTCGCTGGCGTCGTCGAGAGCTAGCGGTGGCGCTAGGGTTTGTCGAGGTGGAAGAAGGATTTTGACCGCGATTGGACATGTATTTATAGGGAAAGGGGACGGCACATCGCAATTACGCGGTGCCCCTGGCGGTTCACATCTGAGGGACACGTGGCGAACATGCAACACATTTAGAGTTGTCCCACGTTCCCACGCCCGCCTGGATGGTCGGATGGTCGTTCCGGCTTCTCCGGGTTTCAGGCAATAAGAGTTGAACATTTAAAACAGATTTAATGTTTGTCTTTGTATCTTGTGCTGACAAGGACGCAGAGAAGACATTCGACAGTTTCAACAGAATGCATATGATTTGGATAGACAGAGTTTGAGGTAGGAAGCATAGAGAGGTTAGGGTCCGATCACATTCACTTAGTTCAAAAGAGAAGACATAGCTATAAGTGAATGTTGTAGAGGACAAAACACTAATATATGTATATATCAGAATGCAACCAAATCAACATAGTGAAGATAATCATGAAGACAAGTTGAAATTGAAGACAAACCAAATGCGAAGACATAGCAAATGTAACACCATGAGAAAAACACTTCAAACAGAAGAATTTGGTGGTGGCGTTACCCACCATATAGGAAGTATTAGACCCAGACACGGCGCACAATTATCGTGGCGCTCCGAAGTCAAATTCCGCGTTAATGTATTCACACTTAGAATGTAAGTCTTCATTGATTGAAGATATACTTTACTTCGTGTGTTGCACATCTAAGTCATCATCATGCATAAGTGTTAGGATGTGTGCCTGATCACAGGACATTTGAGGATTCCAAGATATTTAGCTCACACCGTAACTTGCAAAACCTTTTCTCATCCAAGGGCTTTGTGAAGATATCTGCCAGCTGATCTTCAGTGTTGACGTGTATGATATCAATATCTTCCTTCATGACATGATCTCTGAGAAAGTGATGACGAATTTCAATGTGCTTTGTCTTCGAGTGCTGAACTGGGTTGTTGGCAATCTTGATGGCGCTTTCGTTGTCGCAGTAGAGTGGTACTTGTTTCAGATGGATGCCATAGTCCTTGAGTGTTTGCTTCATCCATAGAAGCTGAGCGCAGCAAGATCCAGCAGCAATGTATTCAGATTCAGCAGTGGAGAGTGATACACAGTTCTGCTTCTTTGAAGACCAAGAGACAAGTGATCGTCCCAGAAAGTGACATGTGCCTGATGTAGACTTGCGATCCACCTTGTCACCAGCATAATCAGCATCCGAGAATCCAACTAGATCAAACTCTGAGCCCTTTGGATACCATAATCCTAATGTTGGGGTGTAAGCCAAATATCGAAGAATTCACTTCACAGCTAAGTGATGCGATTCCTTTGGTGCCGCTTGGAATCAAGCACACATGCAAACACTAAGCATAATATCTAGCCTAGATGCACATAAATAAAGTAAAGAACCAATCATGGAGCAGTATACCTTTTGATCAAACTCTTTACCATTGGCGTCGGGACCCAGATGACTCTTGGTTGGCATTGGCGTCGTGTAACCTTTGCAGTCTTGCATTCCAAACTTCTTCAGACAATCTTTGAGGTATTTCTCTTGAGATATGAAGATGCCATTTCTTTGTTGACGGATTTGAAGACCAAGGAAAAACTTCAGCTCACCCATCATTGACATTTGATATTGCTCTTGCATCATGTGTCCAAATTCATCACTGTATTTCTGGTTGGTGCAGCCGAAGATAATGTCATCCACGTATATTTGGCACAGAAACAGTTCACCATCATATGTCTTCGTGAAGAGTGTGGGATCCAGGGAACCAGGTTTGAAGCCTTTGCTCTTCAGGAAGTCTTTGAGCGTGTCATACCAAGCGCGAGGGGCTTGTTTGAGGCCATACAGGGCCTTGTTTAGCTTGTACACCATATCAGGATGTTTTGGATCTTCAAAGCCAGGAGGTTGTGCGACATACACTTCTTCATCAATCTTGCCGTTGAGAAATGCACTCTTCACATCCATTTGATACAGCAAGATGTTGTGATGGTTAGCATAGGCTAGCAGTATGCGAATAGCTTCAAGCCTAGCCACAGGAGCAAATGTTTCATCGAAGTCAATCCCTTCAATTTGAGTGTATCCTTGAGCAACGAGACGAGCCTTGTTTCTGACAACTTGACCATGCTCATCTTGTTTGTTACGATATATCCATTTTGTGCCTATTATGTTGTGCTTGCGGGGGTCAGGACGCTTGACAAGTTCCCAGACATTGTTCAGCTTGAACTGTTGAAGCTCTTCTTGCATAGCTTGAATCCATCCAGGTTCCATGAAGGCTTCAGCAACTTTCTTGGGTTCAGATATTGAGAAAAATGCAAAGTGCCCACAGAAATTTGCTAGCTGTGTTGCTCTTGAACGAGTGAGTGGACCAGGCGCATTGATGCTGTCAATTATTTTCTCAATCTGTACTTCATTTGCAACTCGAGGATGAACCGGACGAAGATTTTGCTCTTGCTGATCATTGTCATCGTTAGGAGGATTGTCTTTAGGCTGAGCATTGTCTTCAGGTTGATTAGGTGCGGAAATGATAAGTTCCTCTTCAGGCTGTGCATCAGTCGGTATGATTTCTCCAGTTCCCATTAGCTTGATGGATTCACTAGGTGGAACTTCATCTAGCACATTTGGTAGGTGCTCTCTTTGCGAGCCGTTAGTCTCATCGAACCGCACATCCACAGTTTCAACCACTTTATAGTGAAAGAGGTTGAAGACTCTGTAGGAGTGCGAATCCTTTCTGTAACCAAGCATAAAACCTTCATGTGCTTTCGGTGCAAATTTTGAAGTGTGATGTGGATCCTTGATCCAGCACCTAGCACCAAATACTCTAAAGTAACTGACATTTGGCTTCTTACCAGTGAGTAGTTCATAGGATGTTTTCTTCAGAAGCTTGTGAAGATAAACACGGTTGATGACATGGCATGCAATATCAATAGCTTCAGGCCAGAACTTTCTTGGTGTCTTGTATTCATCGAGCATCGTCCGAGCCATCTCAATGATTGTTTTGTTCTTACGCTCCACGATGCCATTCTGCTGAGGTGTGTACGGAGCGGAGAACTCATGAGTGATTCCCAATGTATCCAAGTAAAGGTCGAGGCCGGTGTTCTTGAACTTTGTGCCGTTGTCACTCCTGATATGCTTGATCTTGATGCCATAGTTGTTCATGGCACGGTTGGAGAAGCGTCTGAAGACATCCTGCACTTCAGTCTTGTAGAGAATTATGTGCACCCATGTATATCTTGAATAATCATCAACAATGACGAAGCCATAGAGACAAGCAGTAGTAGTGAGAGTAGAGTAGTGAGTAGGGCCAAATAAGTCCATGTGTAGCAGCTCGAAGGGTTGAGATGTCGTCATGATTGTCTTCGAGGGATGCTTGGCCCTAGTCATCTTTCCAGCTTCGCAGACACCGCACAAGTGATCCTTCTTGAACTTGATGCCCTCGATGCCTATGACATGCTTCTTCTTTGCGAGAGTGTGTAAGTTCCTCATGCCAGCATGCCCTAGCCTCCGATGCCAGAGCCAGCACTCTGAAGCTTTTGCAAGAAGGCATATGGCAAGCTGTGGCCCTGCTGAGAAATCTACCATGTACAGATCATCTTTTCGGTACCCTTCAAAGACTAGAGACTTGTCAGATTCCATTAGTACAAGGCAACAATATTTTCCAAATATCACAATCATGTTCAAGTCACAAAGCATTGAGACAGACATTAAGTTGAAACCAAGGGATTCAACAAGCATCACTTTATCCATGTGTTGATCCTTTGAGATTGCAACTCTACCTAGACCCAATACCTTGCTTTTACCAGTGTCAGCAAATGTGATGTGACTCTTGTCAGATGGACGTAAGGTTGAGTCCATGAGAAGACTTCGATCACCAGTCATATGATTAGTGCATCCGCTGTCCATAATCCATTCTGAAGCATGAGGTGTCATACCCTATAGTACAGTTAGGGGGATAGGCTTCACCAAGAGTATTGTGAAGCATAAACATTTGACGGGCAAGAGGATTATCAAAGCTCAGATCAAGATTAGGACTGATAGGATGATTGGCAAGCGATCCAGGAACAAAATACATAGTGAGACCATTTGGGCATTTGATCTTGCGCCCTACAAGATGTTTTAGGTCCCCAGCTATAGCATCAGACGCCTTTGATTTCCGGCTGGAGACCTTTCCCTGCAAAAGAAAGTTAATTCTTCTAACCACCCACATCTTCAGGGGTGGCTTAGAAGCAATGAGTCTAATTGCAGCATCTGAGAACTTTGGCTTTGGAGCCCTAGCAAATAGCCTTGCAGGAGAAGAATGATACTCATATGAATAAGCAGAAAAAGTTCTTAGTTTTATGAACATAGCGGTTTGAAGACACACGCTCATATTCATAAGTCTGGGTATGGTTTCCCTGCAAAACATTAGCGTTAGGGTGACTCAGTTGAGTCCTGTATCTGTATGAAGCCTTTGGACCATATGAAGCCTTTGGTCTGGGATTTGTCTTCTTCCCAGGTGGTGTCATGATGACATTCACGGGAAGATTCTCAAGACAACTTTTGGGAACCCAGATCTTCTTCATAGGTGGCCCATTCCTGCAGTTAGTACCAATATATCTGGCAAACACTTCACCATTCTGATTCTTAAACAGTTTATAGTTTGCATCAAAGGATTCATCAATGATAATAGGGTTAGCATAGGTGAAGCCAGATAAGGTGGATGGATCCACTGAAGGTCCCTTTGCAGCAACCCATGTGGTTTTGGGGTACTGCTCAGGCTTCTAGTAGGAGCCATCAACATTCATTTTCCTCTCGAACCCAACACCCTCTTTCCTAGGGTTTCCGTTCAGAATCTGCTTTTTGAGGACATCGCACAGTGTCTGATGCCCTTTGAGACTTTTGTACATCCCTGTTTCAAGCAATGTCTTCAACCTAGCATTTTCATCAGCAATAGTAGTGGTATCCTCAGCAGAGGGGTTAGTTACCACATCAGCAGTTGAAGATATTGCAACAGTAGCAGCAGTAGAACATTCAGCAACAGAAGTAGCGTTATCACGCTCAAGGCATTTTAGACATGGTGGTTCAAATCCTTCCTGAGCGGAACTGATCTGTTGAGCGCGAAGTGACTCATTCTCTTTTTGAAGATCTTCATGAGTCGCTCTCAATTTCTCAAGCTCTTGCTTCCTTTGAAGATAATCATAGGAGAGCTTTTCATGAGTTGTTGAGAGCGTTTCATGACGACTTTCAAGTTCCTGGTACTTAACATGAAGATTTTTTATGTCTTCAATTAAGGACTGAGAACGGGTCATTTCAGCGTCCAACAGGTCATCGCTTTTATCTAACAGTTTTTGAGTATGTTCCATAGCTTTCTGTTGTTCAGTTGCAATTTTAGCAAGTGTTTTGTAGCTGGGTTTGGATTCACAATCAGAGTCATCTTCACTAGATGTTTGAAAGTAAGCATCGCGTGATTTTACCTTGGCACCACGTGCCATGAAGCAGTAGGTGGGAGCAGAGTCATCCTTGTCATTAGCTTCAGCATTGGTGACGGAGCCATTGTCTTCAGTGTTGAAGATGGACTTGGCAACGTAGGCTGTAGCTAGAGCCAGACTTGCAACGCCAGGGTCGGACTCCTCCTCAGACTCCACCTCCGCCTCCTCAGAAGCAGACTCCTCCTCTGAATCCATCTCCTTGCCGACAAAAGCACGAGCCTTGCCAGATGAGCTCTTCTTATGAGATGAAGACTTGGATGAGGACTTGGAAGAAGACTTTGAGGATTTCTTCTTCTTCTTGTCATCTGAATCATATTCCTTGCTCTTCTTCTTCTTGTTCTCATTGTCCCACTATGGACACTCAGAGATGTAGTGTCCAGGTTTCTTGCACTTGTGACATGTTCTCTTCTTGTAGTCATGAGTAGAAGCTTCATCATTTCTTGAGCTGGGTCATGAAGACTTTCTGAAGCCCTTCTTCTTACTGAACTTCTGGAACTTCTTCACAAGCATAGCAAGTTCCTTTCCAATGTCTTCAGGATCATCAAAACTGCAGTCAGATTCTTCTTCAGATGAGGAAACAACTTTTGCCTTCAAAGCACGAGTTCGTCCGTAGTTGGGACCATAGATATCTCTTTTCTCAGATAGCTGGAACTCATGTGTGTTGAGCCTCTCAAGTATATTAGATGGACCGAGTGTCTTGAAGTCAGGGCGTTCTTGTATCATGAGGGCAAGGGTGTCGAACGAGCTGTCAAGTGATCTCAGTAGTGTCTTGACGATTTCATGCTTGGTAATCTCAGTGGCACCGAGAGCACGAAGCTCATTTGTGATGTCAGTGAGGCGATCAAACGTGAGCTGGACATTCTCATTGTCGTTTCTCTTGAAGCGGTTGAAGAGGTTGCGAAGAACACTGATCCTTTGATCTCTCTGGGTTGAGACGCCTTCGTTGACCTTGGAGAGCCAGTCCCAGACTAGCTTCGACGTTTCCAGAGCACTCACACGGCCATACTGTCCTTTGGTCAGATGACCACAGATGATGTTCTTGGCAGTAGAATCCAGTTGAATGAACTTCTTGACATCAGCAGGGGTGACACCTTCACCAGTCTTGGGAACGCCATTCTTGACGACATACCAGAGGTCGACATCAATGGCTTCAAGATGCATGCGCATCTTATTCTTCCAGTAGGGATATTCAGTTCCATCGAAGACGGGGCAAGCAGCGGAGACTTTGATTATCCCTGCAGTCGACATAGCTAAAACTCCAGGTGGTTAAACCGAATCACACAGAACAAGGGAGTACCTTGCTCTGATACCAATTGAAAGTGCTAGTTATTGACTAGAGGGGGGGTGAATAGGCGATTTTTATGAAAGTCTTCAAATCATGAGAGTTTCGAAGACAAACAATAGAAATGAACCTATTGATATGCAGCGGAAGGTAAACTACACTAAGCAACCCATAGTCAAGTATGCAATGAAGTGAAAGCACGAAGACTAATAGCAGCTAGGTAGTAAGGATCAGGAGGAAGATGGTATGAAGCCAAATAACGATAGTAGTCACACAGTGAAGACAAATAGGTAAAGCAAATATGCAATGACTTCACGAAGACGAACTATAAGTAAGGAGAGGGAGAGGATAGAACCAGTAACTTGTTGAGGACACATGATTTGTTGGACCAGTTCCAGTTGCTGTGACAACTGTACGTCTGGTTAGGGAGGCTGAGATTCAACTCAGAAGACCGCGTCTTCACCTTATTCCCCTTGAGCTAAGGACACCCAGTCCTCGCCCAATCACTCTAGTAAGTCTTCAAGGTAGACTTCCAAACCTTCACAGACTTCGTTCACCGGCGATCCACAATGACTCTTGGATGCTCAGAACGCGACGCCAAACCGGCTGGAGGATTCACAGTCCTCAAGTGTAACAAGTCTTCAGGTCACGCGGACAGAAAGACTTCAGTGATGCCTAACACTCTTTGGCTCTGGGTGTTTGGGCTTTGTCCTCGCAAGGATCTCTCTCTCTCAAAAGCTTCGGAGGTGGGTTGCTCTCAAACGACAAAAGCCGTGCACTAACTCTAAGCAGCCACCAATTTATGGTGTAGGGGGTGGGCTATTTATAGCCACTAGGCAACCCGACCTGATTTGTCTGAAATGACCCTGGGTCACTAAGGAACTGACACGTGTTCCAACGGTCAGATTCAAACACACACGACAACTTTACTTGGGCTACAAGTAAAGCTGACTCATCCAGCTCTGGATAAGATTTGCTCTCATTGTCTTCGCTCGAAGACATAGGATTTTGGTTGAGCATCACTTCAGTCACTCTGACTTTGTTCACTGGGACCCCACTTAACAGTACGGTGGTTCCTACGACTCAACAAAGAAGAAAAGGAAACAACGAAACAACTAAGTCTTCGCGCTCCATAGTCTTCACGCAATGCCTTCTCTTGTCATAGTCTTCAATGTGAATATCTTCACATACCACCATTGTCTTCAATGTCTTCATACATTTTTAGGGGTCATCTCTGGTAGGTAAACCGACTCAATGAGGGACTAGTACCAGTGTTATCCTGCAATTCTCACAAACACATTAGTCCCTCAACCAGGTTTGTCGTCAATACTCCAAAACCAACTAGGGGTGGCACTAGATGCACTTACACAACCCATCACCGTCCAGCAAGCCTATGATGGAATTACTCACGCACGACAGTGAGCATCATGAAATTGGTGATGGAGGATGGTTGATGATGACGACGGCGACGGATTCCCCTCTTCGGAGCCCCGAACGGACTCCAGATCAGCCCTCCCGAGAGGTTTTAGGGCTTGGCGGCGGCTCTGTATCGCAAAACGTGATGAATCCTTCTCTCTGATTTTTTTTCTCCCTGAACACGAATATATGGAGTTGGAGTTGAGGTCGGTGGAGCGTCAGGGGGCCCACGAGGCAGGGGGCGCGCCCCCACCCTCGTGGACAGGTGGTGGGCCCCCTGACGTGAATTCTTCTTCCAGTATTTTTAATATTTTCCAAAAATATGTTCCGTGGAGTTTCACGTCATTTCGAGGACTTCTGTTTCTGCACATAAATAACACCATGGAAAGTCTGCTGAAAACAGCGTCAGTCCGGGTTAGTTCCATTCAAATCATGCAAGTTAGAGTCCAAAACAAGGGCAAAAGTGTTTGGAAAAGTAGATACGACGAAGACGTATCATACACCTCCAAGTCCTTGGCGAGAGGCATCGCAATACACTTGGAAATCCTTGCGTATGTCTGGAAGAATCAGCACTGGGGCTGTAACTAACCGCTTCTTCAACTCCTGAAAACTGGCCTCACATTCTTCGGTCCACTTAAACTTGGTGTCCTTCTTCAATAACTCCGTCATGGGCTTCACAATCCTGAAAAAAATTCTCAATGAATCTCCGGTAATATCCCGCGAGTCCAAGAAAACTGCGGATCTCTCCTACTGAGGTGGGTGCCAACCACTCAGTGACTGACTGAACCTTGGTAGGGTCTACTGCTATACCTTCTCCTGATATAACATGTCCAAGGAATCCAACTCCCTTCAACCAAAACTCACATTTGCTGAACTTGGCATGTAACTGATGTTCCCTGAGCTTCTCGAGAACTAAACGCAAATGTTCCTTGTGTTCCTCTTCATTCTTCGAGTACACCAATATATCATCAATGAACACCACAACAAACTTATCCAAGAACTCCATGAACACCTTATTCATCATACTCATGAAATAGGTAGGGGCATTAGTCAATCCAAATGACATGACCGTGTACTCATATAGCCCGTACCTTGTGGTAAAAGCTGTCTTAGGTATATCCTGTTCCCGAATCTTCAACTGGTGGTATCCTAATCGCAGATCGATCTTGGAGAATACTTTAGCTCCTTGCAGCTGGTCAAACAAATCGTTGATCATCGGTAGTGGGTACTTGTTCTTGATTGTCACCTCATTCAATGCACGATAATCAACAACAATTCTCAAAGATCCATCCTTCTTCTCAACTAAGAGCACTGGGGCTCCCCACGGTGATGAACTTGGTCGAATGTAACCTTTATCCAATAACTCCTTAATTTGCTTCTTAATTTCCTCCAGATGATTTGCGGGCATCCGGTATGGCCTCTTTGATATTGGTCCGGTGCCTAGCAACAGCTCTATCAAAAACTCTATGTCTCGATCCGGTGGCATGCCTGGTAATTCCTCTAGAAATACATCTGGGTAATCCTTCACAATAGGCACTTCCTCCTGAACAACTCCTGAGAGGGAATTCACTTGGGTTCTCCTTGGCGCATGCCTAGATACATACTTGATCCTCTTTCCCTCCGGAGTGGTGAGTAAAATTGACCTACTAGCACAATCAATGTTTCCTCCGTACTTCGATAGCCAATCCATGCCTAGTATTATATCCAATCCTTGTGACTCCAAAATTATTAGGTCTTAGGGGAAAACATGGCTACCAATGGTTAAGGGTAACCGATCACACCATCGGCTGGCCATATACTCTGCTCCTGGCGAGCTTACTAACATGGGTGACCTAAGGGCTAGGGTTGGCAACTTAAACTTGTCCACAAATCCCCTTGATATGTATGAATGCGATGCACCAGTATCGAAAAGAACAAGAGTGGTAAATGACATAATCAAAAACTTACCGATAGCTGCATCTGGCTGCTCTTCAACTTCCTCTACGTTGATGTGGTTCACCTGACCTCTGGTGAAGGGATTGGGCTTCTTCCCAGAACTTCCATTGCCATTTCCATTCTTTGCTTCGGAACACTCGGCGGCGTAGTGTCCAGTCTTCCCGCACTTGAAACAAGTAATGTGACTTAGATCCTTTTTGGCGGGTGTAGTGGGGTTGGAACGGTTCTGGCTGCTGCTTCCTCCATTTCCATTCCCATTCTTAGGGCCACTGTGGTTATGTGAACTTCCTCCATTGTGAGTGTGGCCCCCATGGTTATGATGAGTATGTCCTCCCGAGTTCGGGGTAAAACGAGGCTTCTGCTGAGCTCCAGAATTATACTTCCCTTGTCCATACTTCCTTTTGCGGCTCTCTATCTGTTGTTGCTTCCCTTCAATCATAAGAGCCCTGTCTACCAACTCCTGGTAGTTAGCAAATGTTGCCACCATCAACTGCATACTCAGCTCATCATTCAGCCCTTCCATAAACTTCTCCTGCTTCGCGGCATCTGTGGCCACATCATCCGGGGCATAGCGAGCTAACTTACTGAACTCATCCACGTACTGCCCCACAGTACGATTTCCCTGGCGTAAGTTGCGAAACTCACGCTTCTTCATGCTCATAGATCCAGTTGAGACATGTGTAGTACGGAAAGCTTGTTGAAACTGATCCCAAGTGACATTGGCCATGGGGAAGGTGGCTGTGTAATTCTCCCACCATGAGGCGGCGGGTCCATCCAGTTGGTGTGCAGCAAAACTCACTTTCTCAGCATCTGTGCAACCTGCGGTGGTCAACTCCCTTCCAATCATGCGGAGCCAGTCATCAGCAACGATCGGCTCGGTGCTACTGGAACACCGGCGGATTAAACCTCAGAAAACGGGCTAAGTTGTCAACTAGAGGTGGTGGCGGTGGATTGTTGTTGTTGTTGTTGTTGTTGCCTTGGTTCTAGACTAGCAACTTCATCAAGGCATTCTGCTGTTGGATCAACTGAGTGAGCTCCGGTGGGAAGACAAATCCGGGGTCATCTCTCGGAGGCATCTGATGGGTTTAGAGGGGAGAGATTAGAATAGAGTGAGGTCTAAGGAGAAATCACTACCCATATGTACATGAGACAAACACACAATCATAATCACACCACTCAATTCAAACAAGGGCATACAATCGATCTAACTATCGTTGCAAAACACTCGGACTATACTATATACATGGGGGGAATACTACTGATAATTGGTGGTCGACTAAAAATTTTGATCGGTGGAAGACTCCATGATATCCGCTCCAGCTTCGTCTTCGTAATCATCATCACTACTATCGGGGTCGGAGTCGGTGTCATCGATGATGATGTAGTCTTCAGAACGGATGTCCTCCTCAGGTGCGGGATCTCCCATGAATACTCCTAGCTTCTTCTTCAGGTCTTCATTCTTCTTCAGTAACACTACAATTTCCTCCTCATATCCATCGCGTGTAGACTTGAGTTCCTCTTCAAGCTCCACCTGGTCATCACCTTCTTCAGATCTAGCATGCTGGCGCACATTTGGTTCTCCTGATGGTGAATGTGCTGGTTTAACTCATGGATGTAGGCTGCAATGGACTTGTCCCTCCTAGTGCTGATCATCTCCCATTGCTAATCTCGGTGCCCACATATCTGGTAGATGGTGTCCTTAAGATCCTTGTTGTATACTTCGCCGATGCGTCCCATGGCGATGTGGGCTGCCATGCTCTTTCCTAGACTCCAGGTTGGTGCATCAAAGGAAAACTCTATGGGCTCAGTAACTGGCGCGAATGTCCTTCCTGGAACATGAACTCGAATCATCCAACGCTCCTCTTCTGGTAAAGTGGCAGTGTAGGTCCCGGTGAAGCTTGGTATTCCAATGTTCAGGTACCTAGTGACTTCCTTCAAGTGTCATCCAAAAGGTGTGTCTTCATCCGGTTGAGCAAACTTGTTCCTTGGGTCCGACATCTATAGAGTAGAAAATGGAGAGGAGTCAGAAATGAGTAGAGAAGAGTGACCTATGGCTTATCTTAGTGGTCGCGTCCTACAGTCAGCGTGTGCTCTGATACCATCTTGTAGCGATCTGACCTCAGGCGGTCAAATCTCTGTGCATAAGTGTCATCCCTGGATCGGTAATGCTGACACACATAGTACTTGAAGGATTTATAACAGAGTGCAATCACACACTTATTACATCGAATGTCTCAAAAGAGAACTTATTACAATAACATGGCTTAAGGCCATCTAAATAAGATAACTGCGGAAGCATCGAAGATAAATGAGTCCATCAACTCCAACGGCATAGCTAAGTGCACGACAACGACCTAGCGCACCTTACTCTTCGTCTGAAAAATCTGCAACATAATACATTGCAGCCCGAAACGAGTCAACACATGGAATATGCTGGCAAAATAACACTGTAGAGCAATGAACAAGATAACATCTATCACTACATGCATATATGGCTGGTGGAGGCTCTATGGTTATCAATTTTTGCGTAAAGCCAATTTTTCCCTACAACAAAGGAATATATTTTATTTAACTACAAATTTGGTTGATAAATATTGAGAAGGTTACTCCAACTCAATCCCAATTAAACAATATTAACAACCCAACAAATTTATTTAAGTAGAGATGAGATCAAATCAATAATTCAAGTACCAGATACTCAAAATGTCCATAACCGGGGACACGACTAACCATGATTAGTTTGTACACTCTGCAGAGGTTTGCACACTTTTCCCCACAATACTCGATCTCCTCCGTTGGATTTCTCGCACTACATGGTGTTTGAGAAACGGATGACCGAGACACAGTCTTTCAGAAGCATTAACTCTTTACTCTGGGTAGAAAGTACCATCTACATCCCCTACATCTGCTAGCCTACCACTGAAAGAGGTCACGCAACATACTCAACTATGCCAGAGCCCATAATGGCTTGTGGATGCACATGGAAGTTTCTAGCATGAATAATCTTATGATCCCTTTGAGCCTGGGTGGCGAACCATAGGATGATCACACGGGTACTCCGGGATATCCTAGGACAACACTGGATTCTCCAGGTGCCCGCAACCAATCCACCCAGAGGTGTATTAAAGTAGCCACCTTAAGTTAACCATTAATTAACAACTCTCACATCTGTCATGGATTCACTCAAACCAAACCACGTTTACGAGCATAGCATAGCAGTATAAGCATAACGTAAAGGTACTCCCAAGGGTTGAAATAAAGGACAATAGGTTCTACCTCATCATCTACTTCCCAATACCCACATGTTAACAAATCCTAACCATGCAATGTTTGAGGGTTGGAACTAATGCATAAAAACTGGGTAATAAAGGGGTATGATCAAAGTGTTACTTGCCTTGCTGACGACCGGAAAACCCTAGTGACTCGTAGTAGCACGCTTCGCACTCCGAAAACTCTATCGCAAACAAAGAATAGCATACATAAGAACTCAAGCATAGATGCAAGGTTAAAACTCAAGAGAAAAGATCCAAATTGAAAGCTCAAGAGAAGAGCTTCGATTTGCAAAAAGAATCAATTGAATCGGAGCTACGAAACTCAAACTACGATCAAAAGAAGTTCGAATTCAAATCTGCTTGAAACCAAATTTTAATTTTTCAAAACCATGTTCAAGTTGGTTAACTGAAAGAGGGGTCCAAGACGAATATTTTGGCGTTGGTTTCACTGGATTTGGATAAACGAGCAAAAAATTGCGAGGGTTTGAAGATCATGGACTAATCTATGATAAAAATAATCACGGATAGGTCCCTGGCCGAAAAAAACCTAACGAACGAACGTTCGGTAACAGAGACAAAGGAACAAATACATTCGTTAAACGAACTAAACAGTGAGCGTTCGCTCGAACTAAACAGTGAGTGTTCGCTAAAAAGCAAACCCTAAAAAAATGATCTAGAAACCGAAAACCGAAAAAAACGAACGAGAACCGGCGAACCGGGACGGTTTATACTGATCAAAACGCGGCGGTGGAATCCGGCGGCGTCAGCGACGTGCGGCGAGGCGAGGCGAGGCTTGCGGCGGCGGCGGCTTGCGGCGACGACGGCGCAAGGCGGCGGCTTGCGGCTTGCGGCGAGGCGAGGTGGGGAGGAGGCGGCGGGGGCGGCGGTATATAAAGGCCGGGGGGCTCCGACTTGGGCAGGGGGCGACGCGGGTGGCGTCGGACTCCGGCGAGTCCGCTTCGGCCATGGCTCGGGGAAGGCGGCGGCGCGTGTGGGCCGGCTGGGCCTTCGGCCCAGTCGGGCGAAGAATTTTTTAAATAAAATCTTGCCCGAAGAAAATCCTAATAAAATATAAAAAAATTCTAAAAATGCCAAAAACAATTTTCACCGTCCAAATAAAATATTTAGAACAAAGTGAACATTTTTCTGGCCTAAAAATGCATATTTTTCTAATTCGAATAAAATAGCAAATAAAATACAAATAAAATATAAATTTGATTTTAAAATTTCTCCTCCAATATTCCTCTTTTTTTTAAGAAGTCATATTATCTTCTCTCTTTTATTTTTTATTGGAAATAATTGGAGAGAAAAATATTAAAACCAAATTGATCCTCTTTTCAAATTTGAGAAAAATTCAAATATGAAAATAAATGAAATTCCCAACTCTCTCCTTGGGTCATTGAGTTGCTTAAGATTTCTAGGATCACAACCAAAATGCAAATAAAATATGATATGCATATGATGACCTATGTATAACATCCAAATTGAAATTTGGGATGTTACACGTTTAATAACGCGGTTGATATAGTCGAACTTCTTCGCGCTCCAACCGATCAAGTACCGAACGTATGACATCTCCGCGTTCTGCACACGTTCAGCTCGGTGACGTCCTCCACCTTCTTGATCCAGCAAGATGGCGAGGTAGTAGATGAGTTCCGGCAGCACGACGGCGTGGTGACGGTGATGGTGAAGTGATCTCCGCAGGGCTTTGCCAAAGCACAATGAAAATATGCCCTAAAGGCAATAATGAAGTTGTTATTTATATTTCCTTATATCATGATAAATGTTTATTATTCATGCTAGAATTGTATTGACGGGGAACTTGATACATGTGGATACATAGACAAAGCACAGTGTCCCTAGTGATCCTCTACTAGACTAGCTCGTTAATCAAAGATGGTTAAGTTTCCTAGCCATAGACATGTGTTGTCATTTGATGAACAAGATCACATCATTAGGAGAATGATGTGATGGACAAGACCCATCCGTTAGCTTAGCATAATGATCATTAAGTTTTATTGCTATTGCTTTCTACATGACTTATACATATTCCTTTGACTATGAGATTATGCAACTCCCAAATACCGGAGGAATATCTTGTGTGCCATCAAACGTCACAACGTAACTGGGTGATTATAAAGATGCTCTACAGGTATCTCCGAAGGTGTTTGTTGGGTTGGCATAGATCGAGATTAGGATTTGTCACTCCGAGTATCGGAGAGGTATCTTGCTACCTCTTGAGCACTGCGTTGGTTTTCCCTTGAAGAGGAAAGGGTGATGCAGCAAAGTAGCGTAAGTATTTCCCTCAGTTTTTGAGAACCAAGGTATCAATCCAGTAGGAGGATACACGCAAATCGCCTCGTACCTACACAAACAAGTAAGAACCTTGCAACCAACGCGATAAAGGGGTTGTCAATCCCTTCATGGCCACTTGCAAAAGTGAGATCTGATAGAGATAATAAGATAAATATTTTTGGTATGTTTATGATATAGATTGAAAGTAAAGATTGCAAGTAAAATAGATTGGAAACTTATATGATGGAAAATAGACCCGGGGGCCATAGGTTTCACTAGTGGCTTCTCTCAAGATAGCATCTACGGTGGGTGAACAAATTACTGTCGAGCAATTGATAGAAAAGCGCATAGTTATGAGAATATCTAGGCATGATCATGTATATAGGAATCACGTCCGTGACAAGTAGACCGAAACGATTCTGCATCTACTACTATTACTCCACACATCGACCACTATCCAGCATGCATCTAGAGTATTAAGTTCATAAGAACGGAGTAACGCATTAGGCAAGATGACATGATGTAGAGGGATAAACTCAAGCAATACGATATAAACCGCATCTTTTTATCCTCGATGGCAACAATACAATACGTGCCTTGCTGCCCCTGCTGTCACTTGGAAAGGACACCGCAAGATTGAACCCAAAGCTAAGAACTTCTCCCATTGCAAGAAAGATCAATCTAGTAGGCCAAACCAAACTGATAATTCAAAGAGACTTGCAAAGATAATTAAATCATGCATAAAAGAATTCAGAGGAGATTCCAATATTGTTCATAGATAATCTTGATCATAAACCCACAATTCATCGGATCTCGACAAACACACCGCAAAAAGAATTACATCGAATAGATCTCCAGGAGAATCAAGGAGAACTTTGTATTGAGATCCAAAGAGAGAGAAGAAGCCATCTAGCTAATAACTATGGACCCGAAGGTCTGAGATAAACTACTCACACATCATCGGAGAGGCTATGGTGTTGATGTAGAATCCCTCCGTGATCGATTCCCCCTCCGGCGGAGCGCTGTAAAAGGCCCCAAGATGGGATCTCACGGGTACAGAAGGTTGCAGCGGTCGAAATAGGGTTTCGTGTGCTCTCGGATGTTTTCGGGGTATATGAGTATATATAGGCGAAATAAGTCAGTCAGGGGAGCCACGAGGGGCCCACAAGGGTGGGGGGCGCGCCTCCCTGCCTCGTGGTTTCCTCGTTGCTTGCTTGAAGTCCACTCCAAGTCTCCTGGATTGCATTTGTTCCAAAAATCACTCTGCCGAAGGTTTCATTCTGTTTGGATTCCGTTTGATATTCCTTTTCTACGAAACACTGAAATAGGCAAAAAAAGCAGCAATTTGCACTGGGCCTTTGGTTAGTAGGTTAGTCCCAAAAATAATATAAAAGTGTATAATAAAGCCCATTAAACATCCAAAACAGATAATATAATAGCATGGAACAATCAAAAATTATAGATACGTCGGAGACGTATCAAGCATCCCCAAGCTTAATTCCTGCTCGTCCTCGAGTAGGTAAATGATAAAAACAGAATTTTTGATGTGGAATGCTACCTAACCTATTTTCCAATGTAATTTTCTTTATTGAGGCATGAATGTTCTGATCCGAAAGATTCAAGATAAAAGTTTAATATTGACATAAAAATAATAATACTTCAAGCATACTAACTAAGCAATCATGTCTTCTCAAAATAACATGGCCAAAGAAAGTTCATCCCTACAAAATCATATAGTTTGGTCATGCTCCATTTTCGTCACGCAAGAATGCTCTCATCATGCACAACCCCGATGGCAAGCCAAGCAATTGTTTCATACTTTAGTAGTCTCAAACTTTTTCAACCTTCACACAATACATGAGCGTGAGCCATGGATATAGCACCATGGGTGGAATAGAATATAATGATGGGGGTTATGTGGAGAAGACAAAAAAGGAGAAAGTCTCACATTGACGCGGCTAATCAACGGGCTAGGGAGATGCCCATAAATTGATGTCAATGCAAGGAGTAGGGATTGCCATGCAACGGATGCACTAGAGCTATAAATGTATGAAAGCTCAACAAAAGAAACTAAGTGGGTGTGCATCCAACTTGCTTGCTCACGAAGACCTAGGGCATTTGAGGAAGCCCATTGTTGGAATATGCAAGCCAAGTTCTATAATGAAAAATTCCCACTAGTATATGAAAGTGACAAAATAAGAGACTCTCTATCATAAAAATCATGGTGCTACTTTGAAGCACAAGTGTGGAAAAGGATAGTAACATTGTCCCCTTTTTTTCTTTTTTCTTTTCTTTTTTTGGGCCTTTCCTTTTTTTATTTGGCCTTTCTCTTTTTTATTGGGACAATGCTCTAATAATGATGATCATCACTTCTATTTATTTACAACTCAATGATTACAACTCGATACTTAGAACAAAATATGACTCTACATAGATGCCTCCGGCGGTGTACCGGGATGGGCAATGAATCAAGAGTGACATGTATGATGAATTATGCATGGTGGCTTTGCCACAAATACGATGTCAACCACATGATCATGCAAGGCAATATGACAATGATGAAGCGTGTCATAATAAATGAAACGGTGGAAAGTTGCATGGCAATATATCTCGGAATGGCTATGGGAATGCCATAATAGGTAGGTATGGTGGCTGTTTTGAGGAACATATAAGGAGGTTTATGTGTGATAGAGTGTATCATATCACGGGGTTTGGATGCACCGGGAAGTTTGCACCAACTCTCAAGGTGAGAAAGGGCAATCCACGGTACCGAAGAGGCTAGCAGTGATGGAAAGGTGAGAGTGCGTATAATCCATGGACTCAACATTAGTCATAAAGAACTCACATACTTATTGCAAAAATCTACAGGTCATCAAAAACCAAGCACTACACGCATGCTCCTAGGGGGATAGATTGGTAGAAAAGGACCATCGCTCGTCCCCGACCGCCACTCATAAGGATGACAATCAAAGAACACCCCATGTTTCAAATCTGTCACACAACGTTTACCATACGTGCATGCTACGGGACTTGCAAACTTCAACACAAGTATTTCTCAAATTCACAATTACTCAACTAGCACAACTCTAATATTACCATCTTCATATCTCAAAACGATCATCTAGTATCAAACTTCTCATAGTATTCAATGCACTTTTTATGAAAGTTTTTATTATACCAATCTTGGATGCCTATCATATTAGGACTAATTTTATAGCCAAAGCAAATTACCATGCTGTTCTAAAGGACTCTCAAAATAATATAAGTGAAGCATGAGAGATCAATAATTTCTATAAAATAAAACCACCACCGTGCTCTAAAAGATATAAGTGAAGCACTAGAGCAAAACTATCTAGCTCGAAAGATATAAGTGAAGCGCATAGAGTATTCTAATAAATTCTGATTCATGTGTGTCTCTCCAAAAGGTGTGTACAGCAAGGATGATTGTGTTAAACTAAAAATCAAAGACTCAAATCATACAAGACGCTCCAAGCAAAACACATATCATGTGGTGAATAAAAATATAGCATCAAGTAAAGTTACCGATGGACGAAGACGAAAGGGGGGATGCTTTCCGGGGCATCCCCAAGCTTAGGCTTTTGGTTGTCCTTGAATTTTACCTTGGGGTGCCTTGGGTATCCCCAAGATTAGGCTCTTGCCACTCCTTATTCCATAATCCATCAAATCTTTACCCAAAACTTGAAAACTTCACAACACAAAACTCAACAGAAAATCTCATGAGCTCCGTTAGCGAAATAAATCAAACCGCCACTTTAAGGTAATGTAATGAACTCATTCTTTATTTATATTGGTGTTAAACCTACTGTATTCCAACTTCTCTATAGTTCATACCCCCCGATACTAGCCATAGATTCATCAAAATAAGCAAACAACACACGAAAAACAGAATCTGTCAAAAACAGAACAGTCTGTAGTAATCTGTATCAAACGCAAACTTTCTGTTACTCAAAAATTCTACCAAAATAGGACGACCTAAGTAATTTGTTTACTGATCTACTGCAATTGGAATCAGTATTTTATCACGTTCAGGTGATTTTTAACAGTTGTTTTCGTGAGCAGAAAGTTTCTGACTTTTTCAGCAAGATCAAATAACTATCATCCAAGAAGATCCTATAGGTTTTACTTGGCACAAACACTAATTAAAACATAAAACCACATCTAACCAGAGGCTAGATAAATTATTTATTACTAAACAGAAACAAAAAGCAAGAAACAAAAATAAAATTGGGGTGACTCCCAACAAGCGCTATCGTTTAACGCCCCTAGCTAGGCATAAAGGCAAGAATAGATCTAGGTGTTATCATCTTTGGTGTTGGGAAAGAAAAGAGAAATTTTCTTATCTATAGCATTTATATTTCTATTTTGAGAAAGCACGTGGCCGTTAATGGTGGAAGAAAGATTAAGCACGCTACCGAAATTTGCATCTAAGCTAGCCTTCATCTCTTTGATAATTTCATTTTGGTAAAAGCATATAAGAAAGGTGGGTTCAACCCTCTCACTCATGGGGTGCCCAAATATAGTTTTCATCTTTTCATAGGTATCTATGGGATCCCCTTCAAGAAAACCTTCTTCAAAAATAGAATCTAAAACTTGCTTGAACGAAGAGGGCAAGCCAACATAAAAGCTTTTTAGGTATATCTCAATTTGATATTGGGGCACATAGCTAGGTCGGATCCTTAATAGCCTATCCCAAGCATCTTTCAAAGACTCATCAAGTAAATAACGAAAAATTCCGGGATCATCTTCATCGAAATTATTCAAACTCTCATTGATAACCCGGGTAGGTCTTTCCATAGCATCATTATTTATGAGCTTAGAGAGGACAGAGGGACTATCCAAAGTATTAAAACCTGAGAGAGAACCCTTAGCCCTTTTTGATTCGGCCATGGCACAAGAAAAACAACGGGAAAGAGGCGAATAAAATGGCAAACGTGAAGTGGGGGAGAGGAAAACGAGAGGCAAATGGCAAATAATGTAATGCGAAGGATAAGAGTTTGTGATGGGTACTTGGTATGTCTTGACTTGGCGTAGATCTCCCCGGCAACGGCGCCAGAAATGGCTAGTTCCTGGGAGATCAAATCTTGACTTGACTTGGTCTAAGCCTCCCTGGCAATGGCGTCAGAAATCCTTCTTGCTACCTCTTGAGCACAGCGTTGGTTTTCCCTTGAAGAGGAAAGGGTGATGCAGCAAAGTAGCGTAAGTATTTCCCTCAGTTTTTGAGAACCAAGGTATCAATCCAGTAGGAGGATACACGCAAGTCGCCTCGTACCTACACAAACAAGTAAGAACCTTGCAACCAACGCGATAAAGGGGTTGTCAATCCCTTCACGGCCACTTGCGAAAGTGAGATCTGATAGAGATAATAAGATAAATATTTTTGCTATTTTTATGATATAGATTGAAAGTAAAGATTGCAATTAAAATAGATTGGAAACTTATATGATGGAAAATAGACCCCGGGGCCATATATAGGTTTCACTAGTGGCTTCTCTCAAGATAGCATCTACGGTGGGTGAACAAATTACTGTCGAGCAATTGATAGAAAAGCGCATAGTTATGAGAATATCTAGTCATGATCATGTATATAGGCATCACGTCCGTGACAAGTAGACCGAAACGATTCTGCATCTACTACTATTACTCCACACATCGACCGCTATCAAGCATGCATCTAGAGTATTAAGTTCATAAGAATAGAGTAACGCATTAGGCAAGATGACATGATGTAGAGGGATAAACTCAAGTGATATGGTATAAACCCCATCTTTTTATCCTCGATGGCAACAATACAATACGTGCCTTGTTGCCCCTGCTGTCACTGGGAAAGGACACCGCAAGATTGAACCCAAAGGTAAGCACTTCTCCCATTGCAAGAAAGATCAATCTAGTAGGCCAAACCAAACTGATAATTCAAAGAGACTTGCAAAGATAATTAAATCATGCATAAAAGAATTCAGAGGAGATTCCAATATTGTTCATAGATAATCTTGATCATAAACCCACAATTCATCGGATCTCGACAAACACACCGCAAAAAGAATTACATCGAATAGATCTCCAGGAGAATCAAGGAGAACTTTGTATTGAGATCCAAAGAGAGAGAAGAAGCCATCTAGCTAATAACTATGGACCCGAAGGTCTGAGATAAACTACTCACACATCATCGGAGAGGCTATGGTGTTGATGTAGAATCCCTCCGTGATCGATTCCCCCTCCGGCGGAGCGCTGTAAAAGGCCCCAAGATGGTATCTCACGGGTACAGAAGGTTCCGGCGGTGGAAATAGGGTTTCGTGGTCCTCTCGGATGTTTTCGGGGTATATGAGTATATATAGGCGAAAGAAGTCGGTCAGGGGAGCCAGGAGGGGCCCACGAGGGTGGGGGCATGCCTACCCCCTGGGCGCGCCTCCCTGCCTCGTGGCTTCCTCATTGCTTGCTTGACGTCCACTCCAAGTCTCCTGGATTGCGTTTGTTCCAAAAATCACTCCGCCGAAGGTTTCACTCCGTTTGGATTCCGTTTGATATTCCTTTTCTGCGAAACACTGAAATAGGCAAAAAAAACAACAATTTGCACTGGGCCTTTGGTTAGTAGGTTAGTCCCAAAAATAATATAAAAGTGTATAATAAAGCCCATTAAACAACCAAAACAGATAATATAATAGCATGGAACAATAAAAAATTATATATATGTTGGAGACGTATCATATCTCTGGGCCCTCTCGGTAATGCACATCATGATAAGCCTTGCAAAGCAATATGTCATTCTAGTTTGACCGATAAAGATCTTCATAGAATATGTAGGAACCAATATGAGCATCCAGGTTCCGCTGTTGGTTATTGACCGGAGAGGTGTCTCGGTCATGTCTACATAGTTCTCGAACTCGTAGGGTCCGCACGCTTAACGTTCGATGACGATTTGTATTATATGAGTTATGTGATTTGGTGACCGAATGTTGTTCGGAGTTCTAGATGAGATCGCGGACATGACAAGGAGTCTCGAAATGGTCGAGAGGTAAAGATTGATATATTGGATGATAGTATTCGGACACCAAAAGTGTTCCGAATTGTATCGGGTACATATCGGAGTACCGGGGGGGGGGGGGGGGGGGTTACCGGAACCCCCCGGGGGAAGATATGGGCCATATGGGCCATAGGAGGGAGGCACACCAGCCCACCAAAGGGGTGGTGTGCCCCCCATAGGGAAGGATGCCGAATTGGACTAGGGAAGGGGGCGACGCCCCCCTTTCCTTCTCCCCCTCTCTCTCTTTCTGTTGGGGAACGTAGTAATTTCAAGAAAAATTCTACGCACACACAAGATCATGGTGATGCATAGCAACGAGAGGGGAGAGTGTAGTCCACGTAGCCTCGTAGACCGAAAGCGGAAGCGTTAGCACAACACGGTTGATGTAGTCGTACGTCTTCACGATCTGATCGATCCAAGTATCGAACGTACGGCACCTCCGAGTTCAGCACACGTTCAGCTCGATGACGTCCCGCGAACTCCGATCTAGCTGAGCTTCACGGGAGAGTTCCGTCAGCACGACGCGTGGTGACGGTGATGGTGTTGCTACCGACACAGGGCTTCGCCTAAGCACCGCTACGATATGACCGAGGTGGAATATGGTGGAGGGGGCCCGCACACGGCTGGAATAGATCAACTGATCAACTTGTGTGTCTAGAGGTGCCCCTCTGCCTCCGTATAGAAAGGAGCAAGGGGAGGGGGCGGCCGTCCAGGAGGAGGGCGCGCCAGGGAGGAGTCCTACTCCAACTGGGAGTAGGACTCCCTCTTTTCCTAGTTGGAGTAGGAGGGGAAAAGGAAGGGAAGGAGAGAGGGGGAAGGAAAGGGGGCTCCGCCCCCTCCTTGTCCAATTCGGACTAGAGGGGGAGGGGCGCGCGGCCAGCCCTAGCCGCCCCTCCTCTTCTCCACTAAGGCCCAATAGGCCCATTACTTTCCCGGGGGGGGGGGGGGTCCGGTAACCCCCGGTACTCCGGTAAAATCCCGATTTCACCCGGAACACTTCCCACACCCAAATATAAGCTTCTAATATATCAATCTTTATGTCTCGACCATTTCGAGACTCCTCGTCATGTCCGTGATCATATCCGGGACTCCGAACTACCTTTGGTACATCAAAACACAAAACTCATAATACCGATCGTCATCTAACTTTAAGCGTGCGGACCCTACGGGTTTGTGAACTATGTAGACATGACCAAGACACGTCTCCAGTCAATAACCAATAGCGGAACCTGGATGCTCATATTGGCTCCCACATATTCTACAAAGATCTTTATCAGTCAAACCGCATAACAACATACGTTCCCTTTGTCATCGGTATGTTACTTGCCCGAGATTCGATCGTCGGTATCTCAATACCTAGTTCAATCTCGTTACCGGCAAGTCTCTTTACTCGTTCCGTAATACATCATCCCGCAACTAACTCATTAGTCACATTGCTTGCAAGGCTTATAGTGATGTGCATTACCGAGAGGGCCCAGAGATACCTCTCCGACAATCGGAGTGACAAATCCTAATCTCGAAATACGCCAACCCAACAAGTAACTTTGGAGACACCTGTAGAGCACCTCTATAATCACCCAGTTACGTTGTGACGTTTGGTAGCACACAAAGTGTTCCTCCGGTAAACGGGAGTTGCATAATCTCATAGTCATAGGAACATGTATAAGTCATGAAGAAAGCAATAGCAGAATACTAAACGATCAAGTGCTAAGCTAACGGAATGGGTCAAGTCAATCACATCATTCTGCTAATGATGTGATCCCGTTAATCAAATGACAACTCATGTCTATGGCTAGGAAACATAACCATCTTTGATTAACGAGCTAGTCAAGTAGAGGCATACTAGTGACACTCTGTTTGTCTATGTATTCACACAAGTATTATGTTTCTGGTTAATACAATTCTAGCATGAATAATAAACATTTATCATGATATAAGGAAATAAATAATAACTTTCTTATTGCCTCTAGGGCATATTTCCTTCAGTCTCCCACTTGCACTAGAGTCAATAATCTAGATTACACAGTAATGATTCTAACACCCAAGGAGCCTTGGTGCTGATCATGTTTTGCTCGTGGAAGAGCCTTAGTCAACGGGTCTGCAACATTCAGATCCGTATGTATCTTGCAAATTTCCATGTCTCCCACCTGGACTTGATCCCGGATGGAGTTGAAGCGTCTCTTGATGTGCTTGGTTCTCTTGTGAAATCTGGATTCCTTTGCCAAAGCAATTGCACCAGTATTGTCGCAAAAGATTTTCATTGGACCCGATGCACTAGGTATGACACCTAGATCGGATATGAACTCCTTCATCCAGACTCCTTCATTTGCTGCTTCCGAAGCAGCTATGTACTCCGCTTCACACGTAGATCCTGCCACACCGCTTTGTTTAGAACTGCACCAACTGACAGCTCCACCGTTCAATGTAAACACATATCCGGTTTGCGATTTAGAATCGTCCGGATCAGTGCCAAAGCTTGCATCGACGTAACCATTTACGACTAGCTCTTTGTCACCTCCATAAACGAGAAACATATCCTTACTCCTTTTCAGGTATTTCAGGATGTTCTTGACCGCTGTCCAGTGATCCACTCCTGGATTACTTTGGTACCTCCCTCTAAACTTATAGCAAGGCACACATCAGGTCTGGTACACAGCATTGCATACATGATAGAGCCTATGGCTGAAGCATAGGGAACATCTTTCATCTTTTCTCTATCTTCTGGAGTGGTCGGGCATTGAGTCTTACTCAACTTCACACCTTGTAACACATGCAAGAACCCTTTCTCTGCTTGATCCATTCTGAACTTCTTCAAAACTTTGTCAAGGTATGTGCTTTGTGAAAGTCCAATTAAGCGTCTTGATCTATCTCTATAGATCTTGATGCCCAATATGTAAGCAGCTTCACCGAGGTCTTTCATTGAAAAACTCTTATTCAAGTATCCTTTTATGCTATCCAGAAATTCTATATCATTTCCAATCAGCAATATGTCATCCACATATAATATCAGAAATGCTACAGAGCTCCCACTCACTTTCTTGTAAATACAGGCTTCTCCAAAAGTCTGTATAAAACCATATGCTTTGATCACACTATCAAAGCGTTTATTCCAACTCCGAGAGGCTTACACCAGTCCATAAATGGATCGCTGGAGCTTGCACACTTTGTTAGCTCCCTTTGGATCGACAAAACCTTCCGGTTGCATCATATACAACTCTTCTTCCAGAAATCCATTCAGGAATGCAGTTTTGACATCCATTTGCCAAATTTCATAATCATAAAATGCGGAAATTGCTAACATGATTTGGACAGACTTAAGCATCGCTACGGGTGAGAAAGTATCATCGTAGTCAATCCCTTGAACTTGTCGAAAACCTTTTACAACAAGTCAAGCTTTATAGACGGTAACATTACCGTCAGCGTCAGTCTTCTTCTTGAAGATCCATTTATTCTCAATGGCTTGCCGATCAGCGGGCAAGTCAACCAAAGTCCACACATTGTTCTCATACATGGATCCCATCTTAGATTTCATGGCCTCAAGCCATTTTGCGAAATATGGGCTCACCATCGCTTCTTCATAGTTCGTAGGTTTGTCATCGTCTAGTAACATAACCTCCAGAACAGGATTACCGTACCACTCTGGTGCGGATCTTACTCTGGTTGACCTACGAGGTTTAGTAGTAACTTGATCTGAAGTTTCATGATCAATATCATCAGCTTCCTCACTAATTGGTGTAGGTGTCACAGGAACCGGTTTCTGTGATGAACTACTTTCCAATAAGGGAGCAGGTACATTTACCTCATCAAGTTCTACTTTCCTCCCACTCACTTCTTTCAAGAGAAACTCCTTCTCTAGAAAGGATCCAAATTTAGCAACAAAAGTCTTGCCTTCAGATCTGTGATAGAAGGTGTACCCAACAGTTTCCTTTGGGTATCCTATGAAGACACATTTCTCCGATTTGGGTTCGAGCTTATCAGGTTGAAGCTTTCTCACATAAGCATCGCAGCCCCAAACTTTAAGAAACGACAACTTTGGTTTCTTGCCAAACCACAGTTCATAAGGCATCGTCTCAACAGATTTTGATGGTGCCCTATTTAACGTGAATGCAGCCGTCTCTAAAGCATAACCCCAAAATGATAGCGGTAAATCAGTAAGAGACATCATATCGCACCATATCTAGTAAAGTACGATTACGACGTTCGGACACACCATTACACTGTGGTGTTCCGGGTGGCGTGAGTTGCAAAACTATTCTGCATTGTTTCAAATGTAGACCAAACTCATAACTCAAATATTCTCCTCCATGATCAGATCGTAGAAACTTTATTTTCTTGTTACGATGATTTTCCACTTCTGAAATTCTTTGAACTTTTCAAATGTTTCAGACTTCTGTTTCATTAAGTAGATATACCCATATCTGCTTAAATCATCTGTGAAGGTGAGAAAATAACGATACCCACCGTGAGCCTCAACATTCATCGGACCACATACATCTGTATGTATGATTTCCAACAAATCTGTTGCTCGCTCCATAGTTCCGGAGAATGGCGTTTTAGTCATCTTGCCCATGAGGCACGGTTCACAAGTACCAAGTGATTCATAATCAAGTGGTTCCAAAAGTCCATCAGTATTGAGTTTCTTCATGCGCTTTACACCAATATGACCTAAACGACAGTGCCACAAATAAGTTGCACTATCATTATCAACTCTGCATCTTTTGGCTTCAATATTATGAATATGTGTATCACTACTATCGAGATTCAACAAAAATAGACCATTCTTCAAGGGTGCATGACCATAAAAGATATTAATCATATAAATAGAACAACCATTATTCTCTGATTTAAATGAATAACCGTCTCGCATCAAACAAGATCTAGATATAATGTTCATGCTCAACGCTGGCACCAAATAACAATTATTTAGGTCTAAAACTAATCCCGAAGGTAGATGTAGAGGTAGCGTTCCGACCGCGATCACATCGACTTTGGAACCATTTCCCACGTGCATCGTCACCTCGTCCTTAGCCAATCTTCGCTTAATCCGTAGTCCCTGTTTCCAGTTGCAAATATTAGCAACAGAACCAGTATCAAATACCCAGGTGCTACTGCGAGCATTAGTAAGGTACACATCAATAACATGTATATCACATATACCTTTCTTCACCTTGCCATCCTTCTTATCTGCCAAATACTTGGGGCAGTTCCGCTTCCAGTGACCAGTCTGTTTGCAGTAGAAGCACTCAGTCTCAGGCTTAGGTCCAGACTTGGGTTTCTTCTCCTTAGCAGCAACTTGTTTGCTGTTCTTCTTGAAGTTCCCCTTCTTCTTCCCTTTGCCCTTTTTCTTGAAACTGGTGGTCTTGTTGACCATCAACACTTGATGCTCCTTCTTGATTTCTACCTCCGCAGCCTTTAGCATTGCAAAGAGCTCAGGAATTGTCTTATCCATCCCTCGCATATTATAGTTCATCACGAAGCTTTTGTAGCTTGGTGGCAGTGATTGAAGAATTCTGTCAATGACACTATCATCCGGAAGATTAACTCCCAGTTGAATCAAGTGATTGTTATACCCAGACATTCTGAGTATATGCTCACTGACAGAACTACTCTCCTCCATCTTGCAGCTATAGAACTTATTGGAGACTTCATATCTCTCAATCCGGGCATTTGCTTGAAATATTAACTTCAACTCCTGGAACATCTCATATGCTCCATGACGTTCAAAACGTCGTTGAAGTCCCGGTTCTAAGCCGTAAAGCATGGCACACTGAACTATCGAGTAGTCATCAGCTTTGCTCTGCCAGATGTTCATAACATCTGGTGTTGCTCATGCAGCAGGTCTGGCACCTAGCGGTGCTTCCAGGACATAATTCTTCTGTGCAGCAATGAGGATAATCCTCAAGTTACGGACCCAGTCCGTGTAATTGCTACCATCATCTTTCAACTTTGCTTTCTCAAGGAATGCATTAAAATTCAACGGAACAACAACACAGGCCATCTATCTACAATCAACATAGACAAGCAAAATACTATTAGGTACTAAGTTCATGATAAATTTAAGTTCAATTAATCATATTACTTAAGAACTCCCACTTAGATAGACATCCCTCTAATCATCTAAGTGATCACGTGATCCAAATCAACTAAACCATGTCCGATCATCACGTGAGATGGAGTAGTTTCAATGGTGAACATCACTATGTTGATCATATCTACTATATGATTCACGCTCGACCTTTCGGTCTCAGTGTTCCGAGGCCATATCTGCATATGCTAGGCTCGTCAAGTTTAACCTGAGTATTCCGCGCGTGCAACTGTTTTGCACCTGTTGTATTTGAACGTAGAGCCTATCACACCCGATCATCACGTGGTGTCTCAGCACGAAGAACTTTCGCAACGGTGCATACTCAGGGAGAACACTTATACCTTGAAATTTAGTGAGAGATCATCTTATAATGCTACCGTCAATCAAAGCAAGATAAGATGCATAAAAGATAAACATCACATGCAATCAAATATAAGTGATATGATATGGCCATCATCATCTTGTGCTTGTGATCTCCATCTCCGAAGCACCGTTTATGATCACCATCGTCACCGGCGTGACACCTTGATCTCCATCGTAGCATCGTTGTCGTCTCGCCAACTTATGCTTCTACGACTATCGCTACCGCTTAGTGATAAAGTAAAGCATTACAGGGTGATTGCATTGCATACAAAAAAGCGACAACCATATGGCTCCTGCCAGTTGCCGATAACTCGGTTACAAAACATGATCATCTTATACAATAAAATTTAGCATCATGCCTTGACCATATCACATCACGACATGCCCTGCAAAAACAAGTTAGACGTCCTCTACTTTGTTGTTGCAAGTTTTACGTGGCTGCTACGGGCTGAGCAAGAACCGTTCTTACCTACGCATCAAAACCACAACGATAGTTCGTCAAGTTAGTGCTGTTTTAACCTTCTCAAGGACCGGGCGTAGCCACACTCGGTTCAACTAAAGTTGGAGAAACTGACACCCGCCAGCCACCTATGTGCAAAGCACATCGGTAGAACCAGTCTCGCGTAAGCGTACGCGTAATGTCGGTCCGGGCCGCTTCATCCAACAATACCGTCGAACCAAAGTATGACATGCTGGTAAGCAGTATGACTTGTATCGCCCACAACTCACTTGTGTTCTACTCGTGCATATAACATCTACGCATAAAACCTGGCTCTGATACCACTGTTGGGGAACGTAGTAATTTCAAAAAAAATTCTATGCACACACAGGATCATGGCGATGCATAGCAACGAGAGGGGAGAGTGTAGTCCACGTACCCTCGTAGACCGAAAGCGGAAGCGTTAGCACAACGCGGTTGATGTAGTCGTACGTCTTCACAATCTGACCGATCCAAGTATCGAACGTACGGCACCTCCGAGTTCAGCACACGTTCAGCTCGATGACGTCCCGCGAACTCCGATCCAGCAGAGCTTCACGGGAGAGTTCCGTCAGCACGACGGCGTGGTGACGGCGATGATGTTGCTACCGACGCAGGGCTTTGCCTAAGCACTGCTACGATATGACCGAGGTGGAATATGGTGGAGGGGGGCACCGCACACGGCTGGAATAGATCAACTGATCAACTTGTGTGTCTAGAGGTGCCCCCTGCCCCCGTATATAAAGGAGCAAGGGGAGGGGGTGGCCGGCCAGGAGGAGGGCGCGCCAGGGAGGAGTCCTACTCCCACCGGGAGTAGGACTCCCTCTTTTCCTAGTTGGAGTAGGAGGGGGAAAGGAAGGGAAGGAGAGAGGGGGAAGGAAAGGGGGCACCGCCCCCTCCTTGTCCAATTCGGACTAGAGGGGGAGGGGGCACGCGGCCAGCCCTAGCCGCCCCTCCTCTTCTCCCCTAAGGCCCAATAGACCCATTACTTTCCGGGGGGGGGGGGGGTTCCGGTAACCCCCGGTACTCCGGTAAAATCCCGATTTCACCCGGAACACTTCCGACATCCAAATATAGGCTTCCAATATATCAGTCTTTATGTCTCGGCCATTTTGAGACTCCTCATCATGTCCGCGATCATATCCGGGACTCCGAACTACCTTCGGTACATCAAAACACAAAACTCATAATACCGATCCTCATCTAACTTTAAGCGTGCGGACCCTACGGGTTCGAGAACTATGTAGACATGACCGAGACACGTCTCCGGTCAATAACCAATAGCGGAACCTGGATGCTCATATTGGCTCCCACATATTCTACGAAGATCTTTATCGGTCAAACCGCATAACAACATACGTTGTTCCCTTTGTCATCGGTATGTTACTTGCCCGAGATTCGATCGTCGGTATCTCAATACCTAGTTCAATCTCGTTACCGGCAAGTCTCTTTACTCGTTCCGTAATACATCATCCCGCAGCTAACTCATTAGTCACATTGCTTGCAAGGCTTATAGTGATGTGCATTACCGAGAGGGCCCAGAGATACCTCTCCGACAATCAGAGTGACAAATCCTAATCTCGAAATACGCCAACCCAACAAGTACCTTTGGAGACACCTGTAGATCACCTTTATAATCACCCAGTTACGTTGTGACGTTTGGTAGCACACAAAGTGTTCCTCCGGTAAACGGGAGTTGCATAATCTCATAGTCATAGGAACATGTATAAGTCATGAAGAAAGCAATAGCAGAATACTAAACGATCAAGTGCTAAGCTAACGGAATGGGTCAAGTCAATCACATCATTCTGCTAATGATGTGATCCCGTTAATCAAATGACAACTCATGTCTATGGCTAGGAAACATAACCATCTTTGATTAACGAGCTAGTCAAGTAGAGGCTTACTAGTGACACTCTGTTTGTCTATGTATTCACACAAGTATTATGTTTCCGGTTAATACAATTCTAGCATGAATAATAAACATTTATCATGATATAAGGAAATAAATAATAACTTTATTATTGCCTCTAGGGCATATTTCCTTCACTTTCCCCCTTTCCCCCTTCGATAAAAGGAAGGGGGGGGGGCGAATCCAACTAGGAGCCCAAGTAGGATTCCTCCTACTTGGGCGTGCCTAGGGTCGGCCTCCTCCCCTCCCTCCTTTATATACGTGGGGGGAGCCTACAACACACATCAATTGTTCCAAGCCGTGTGCGGCGCCCCCCTCCACAGTTTACGCCTCCGGTCATATTCACGTAGTGCTTAGGCGAAGCCCTGCGCGAATCACTTCACCATCACCGTCACCACGCCATCGTGCTGACGGAATTCTCCCTCGACACTTTGCTGGATCAAGAGTTCGAGGGACGTCATCGAGCTGAACGTGTGCAGAACTCGGATGTGCCATACGTTCGGTGATTGATCGGTCAGAACGAGAAGAAGTTCGACTACATCAACCGCATTAACAAACACTTCTGCTTTTGGTTTATGAGGGTACGCGGACACACTCTCCCCCTCTCGTTGCTATGCATCTCCTAGATAGATCTTGCGTGAGCATAGGAATTTTTTTGAAATTGCATGCTACGTTCCCCAACAGTGGTATCAGAGCAGGTCTATGCGTAGATGATATGCACGGGTAGAACACAAAGAGTTGTGGACGGTGATAGTCATACTTCTTACCACCAACGTCTTATTTTGATTCGGCGGTATTGTTGGATGAAGTGGCCCGGACCAACCTTACATGACCATGTTCATAAGACTGGTTCCACCGACAGACATGCAACTTGTTTTGCATAAAGGTGGCTGGCGGGTGTCTGTTTCTCCAACTTTAGTTGAATCAAATTTGACTACGGCCGGTCCTTGTTGAAGGTTAAAACAACAAACTTGACGAAACACCGTTGTGGTTTTGATGCGTAGGTAAGAACGGTTCTTACTAGAAGCCCGTAGCAGCCACGTAAAACTTGCAACAACAAAGTAGAGGACGTCTAACTTGTTTTTGCAGGGCATGTTGTGATGTGATATGGTCAAGACATGATGTGATATACGTTTTTGTATGAGATGATCATGTTTTGTAAAAGTTATCGGCAACTGGCAGGAGCCTTATGGTTGTCGCTTTATTGTATGAAATGCAATCGCCATGTAATTGCTTTACTTTATCACTATGCGTTAGCGATAGTTGTAGAAGCAATAGTTGGCGAGACGACAACGACGCTACGATGGAGATCAAGGTGTCAAGCTAGTGACGATGGAAATCATGACGGTGCTTTGGAGATGGAGATCAAAGGCACAAGATGATGATGACCATATCATGTCACATATTTTGATTGCATGTGATGTTTATCTTTTATGCATATTATTTTGCTTAGTACGGCGGTAGCATTATAAGATGATCCCTCACTAAAATTTCAAGGTATAAGTGTTCTCCCTGAGTATGCACCCTTGTGACAGTTCGTCGTGCCGAGACACCACGTGATGATCGGGTGTGATAAGCTCTACGTTCACATACAACGGGTGCAAGACAGTGTTGCACATGCGGAATACTCGGGTTAATCTTCATGAGCCTAGCATGTACAGACATGGCCTCGGAACACTGGAGACCGAAAGATCGAACGTGAATCATATAGTAGATATGATCAACATAGAGATGTTCACCATTGAAAACTACTCCATCTCACGTGATGATCGAACATGGTTTAGTTGATATGGATCACGTGGATCATTTAGATGACTCGAGGGATGTCTATCTAAGTGGGAGTTCTTAAGTAATATGATTAATTGAACTTAATTTATCATGAACTTAGTCCTGTTGACGTATAATGTGTTGCCTAGTCTCTTCTATCAGATCGGTCTTTTGGTTGCATTGGCTAGAACATGCACTTCTAAATGGTATCGGAGCCAAGAGGTCTTGAGTTCAAGACCCGGCTGGTGCAATTAAATTGCAGCCCACTTTCGGTCCATGTTTAGGCCTGAGGGAGCCACACATGAGGGGGGTGTTGACGTATAATGTGCTGCCTAGTCTCTTCCATCAAATCGGTCTTTTGGTTGCATGGGCTAGAACATGCACTTCTACAAGTCCTGATAGTTTTTGCATATCTATGTTGTAGATCAATGGCCCGTGCTACCGTTCCCTTGAATTTTAATGCGCTCCTAGAGAAAGCTAAGTTGAAAGATGATGGTAGCAACTACACGGACTAGATCCGTAACTTGAGGATTATCCTTATTGCTGCATAGAAGAATTATGTCCTTGATGCACCGCTAGGTGACAAGCCCCCTCCCGCTAATGTAGATGCTTTGAACGTCTGGCAGACACGTTCTGATGACTACTCTATAGTTGAGTGTGCCATGCTTTACGGCTTAGAATCAGGACTTCAAAGATGTTTTGAACGTCATGGACCATATGAGATGTTCCAGGATTTGAAGTTAATATTTCAAGCAAATGCCCGAGTTGAGAGATATGAAGTCTCCAACAAGTTCTGTAGCTGCAAGATGGAGGAGAATAGTTCTGTCAGTGAACACATACTCAGAATGTCTGGGTATCATAACCACTTGACTCAGCTGGGAGTTAATCTTCTAGATGATAGTGTTATTGACAGAGTTCTTCAATCACTGCCATCAAGCTACAAAGGCTTCATGATGAACTATAATATGCAAGGGATGGATAAGACAATTCCCGAGCTCTTCGCTATGCTCAAAGCCGCGGAGGTAGAAATCAAGAAAGAGCATCAAGTGTTGATAGTTAATAGGACCACTAGTTTCAAGAAAAAGGGCAAGGGAAAGAAGGGGAACTTCAAGAAGAATGGCAAGCAAGTTGTCACTCCCGGGAAGAAGCCCAAGTCTGGACCCAAGCTTGAAACTGAGTGCTTCTACTACAGAGGGACTGGTCACTTGAAGCGGAACTGCCCCAAGTATTGGGCGGATAAGAAGGATGGCAAAGTGAACAAAGGTATATTTGATATACATGTTATTGATGTGTACCTTACTAATGCTCGTAGTAGCGCCTGGGTATTTCATACTGGTTCTGTTGCTCATATTTGCAACTCGAAACAAAGGCTACGGATTAAATGAAGATTGGCTAAGGACGAGGTGACGATGCGCGTCGGGAATGGTTCCAAGGTCGATGTGATCGCCGTAGGCACGCTACCTCTACATCTACCTTCGGGATTAGTTTTAGACCTGAATAATTGTTATTTGGTGCGAGCGTTGAGCATGAACATTATATCTGGATCTTGTTTAATGCGAGATGGCTATTCATTTAAATCAGAGAATAATGGTTGTTCTATTTATATGATTTGTCACTCAGAGTATCGGAGAGGTATCTCTGGGCCCTCTCGGTAATGCACTGTTGGGGACGTAGTATTTCCAAATTTTACCTAATATCACGCAAGATCTATCTAGGAGAAGCATAGCAACGAGCGGGGAGAGTGTGTCCACGTACCCTCGTAGACCGAAAGCGGAAGCGTTTAGTAACGCGGTTGATGTAGTCGAACGTCTTTGCGATCCAACCGATCCAAGTACCGAACGCACGACACCTTTGCGATCAGCACACGTTCACCTCGGTGATGTCCCTCGAACTCTTGATCCAGTTGAGGCCGAGGGAGAGTTCCGTCAGCACGACGGCATGGTGACGGTGATGATGAAGTTACCGGCGCAGGGCTTCGCCTAAGCACTACGACGATATGACCGAGGTGTGTAACTGTGGAGGGGGGCACCGCACATGGCTAAAAACTCAACTTGTGTGTCTATGGGGTGCCCCCTGGCCACGTATATAAAGGAGGGGAGGGAAGAGGTGGCTAGCCCTAGTGGGGCGCGCCAGCTGTGGGGAATCCTACTAGGACTCCCCAGTCCAAGTAGGATTCCCCTCCTCTTTCCTATTCCTAGTAGGAGAAGGAGGGAAGGAGGAGGAGGAGAGAAGGAAAGGGCCCCCAACCCTAGTCCAATTCGGTTTTGGCTAGGGGGGCGCCACTCCCTGGTCGGCCTCCTCTCTTCCACCACTAGGCCCATGAGGCCCAATAATTTCCCGGGGGGGGGGGGGGGGTTCCGGTAACCCCCAGTACTCCGAAACTCATCCGAAACGACCTGAACCATTCCGGTGTCCGAATGTAACCTTCCAATATATGAATCTTTATGTCTCGACCATTTCGAGACTCCTCGTCATGTCCGTGATCTGATCCGGGACTCCGAACAAACTTTGGTCATCAAATCACATAAACTCATAATACAAATCATCATTGAACGTTAAGCGTGCGGACCCTACGAGTTCGAGAACTATGTAGACATGACCGAGACAGATCTCCGGTCAATAACTAATAGCGGAACTTGGATGATCATATTGGCTCCTACATATTCTACAAAGGTCTTTATCGGTCAAACCGCACAACAACATACGTTGTTCCCTTTGTCATCGGTATGTTACTTGCCCGAGATTCGATCGTCGGTATCATCATACCTAGTTCAATCTCGTTACCAGCAAGTCTCTTTACTCATTCCGCAATGCATCATCCCGCAACTAACTCTTCAGTCACTTTGCTTGCAAGGCTTATAGTGATGAGCATTACCGAGAGGGCCCATAGATACCTCTCCGACACTCGGAGTGACAAATCCTAATCTCGATCTATGCCAACTCAACAAACACCATCGGAGACACCTGTAGAGAATCTTTATAATCACCCAGTTACGTTGTGACGTTTGATAGCACACTAAGTGTTCCTCCGGTATTCGGGAGTTGCATAATCTCATAGTCATAGGAACATGTATAAGTCATGAAGGAAGAAATAGCAATAAACTTAAACGATCATAGTGCTAAGCTAACGGATGGGTCTTGTCCATCACATCATTCTCTAATGATGTGATCCCGTTCATCAAATGACAACACATGTCTATGGCCAGGAAACTTTAACCATCTTTGATTAACGAGCTAGTCTAGTAGAGGCATACTAGGGACACTCTGTTTGTCTATGTATTCACACATGTACTAAGTTTCCGGTTAATACAATTCTAGCATGAATAATAAACATTTATCATGATCTATGGAAATATAAATAACAACTTTATTATTGCCTCTAGGGCATATTTCCTTCAGTCTCCCACTTGCACTAGAGTCAATAATCTCGATTACATAGTAATGATTCTAACACCCATGGAGTCTTGGTGTTGATCATGTTTTGCTCATGAGAGAGGCTTAGTCAACGGGTCTGCAACATTCAGATCCGTATGTATTTTGCAAATCTCTATGTCCCCCTCCTTGACTTGATCGCGGATGGAATTGAAGCGTCTCTTGATGTGCTTGGTTCTCTTGTGAAATCTGGATTCCTTTGCCAAGGCAATTGCACCAGTATTGTCACGAAAGATTTTCATTGGACCCGATGCACTAGGTATGACACCTAGATCGGATATGAACTCCTTCATCCAGACTCCTTCATTTGCTGCTTCCGAAGCAGCTATGTACTCCGCTTCACACGTAGATCCCGCCATGACGCTCTGTTTAGAACTGCACCAACTGACAGCTCCACCATTCAATATAAATACGTATCCGGTTTGTGACTTAGAGTCATCAGGATCAGTGTCAAAGCTTGCATCGACGTAACCATTTACGAGGAGCTCTTTGTCACCTCCATAAACAAGAAACATATCCTTAGTCCTTTTCAGGTATTTCAGGATGTTCTTGACTGCTGTCCAGGGATCCACTCCTGGATTACTTTGGTACCTCCCTACTATACTTATAGCAAGGCACACATCAGGTCTGGTACACGGCATTGCATACATGATAGAACCTATGGTTGAGGCATAGGGAATGACTTTCATTTTTTCTCTTTCTTCTGTAGTGGTCCGGCATTGAGTCTCACTCAACTTCACACCTTGTAACATAGGCAAGAACCCTTTATTTACTGATCCATTTTGAACTTCTTCAAAATCTTATCAAGGTATGTGCTTTGTGAAAGTCCAATTAAGCGTCTTGATCTATCTCTATAGATCTTGATGCCCAATATGTAAGCAGCTTCACCGAGGTCTTTCATAGAAAAACTCTTATTCAAGTATCCTTTTATGCTATCCAGAAATTCTATATCATTTCCAATCAACAATATGTCATCCACTTATAATATTAAAAATGCTACAGAGCTCCCTCTCACTTTCTTGTAAATACAGGCTTCTCCAAAAGTCTGTATAAAACCATATGCTTTGATCACACTATCAAAACGTTTAATCCAACTCCGAGAGGCTTGAACCAGTCCATAAATGGATCGTTGGAGCTTGCACACTTTGTTAGCACCCTTTGGATCGACAAAACCTTCTGGTTGCATCATATACAACTCTTCTTCTAGAAATCCATTCAGGAATGCAGTTTTGACGTCCATTTGCCAAATTTCATAATCATAAAATGCGGCAATTCCTAACATGATTCGGACAGACTTAAGCATCGCTACGGGTGAGAAAGTCTCATCGTAGTCAACTCCTTGAACTTGTCAAAAACCTTTTGCAACAAGTCGAGCTTTGTAGACAGTAATATTACCGTCAGCGTTAGTCTTCTTCTTGAAGATCCATTTATTCTCTATGGCTTGCCGATCATCGGGCAAGTCAACCAAAGTCTACACTTTGTTCTCATACATGGATCCCATCTCAGATTTCATGGCCTCAAGCCATTTCGCAGAATCTGGGCTTATCATCGCTTCCTCATAGTTCGTAGGTTCGTCATGGTCAAGTAACATGACCTCCAGAACAGGATTACCGTACCACTCTGGTGCGGATGTTACTCTGGTTGACCTACGAGGTTCGGTAGTAACTTGATCAGAAGTTTTGATCATCATCATTAGCTACCTCACTAATTGGTGTAGGAATCACTGGAACTGATTTCTGTGATGAACTACTTTCCAATAAGGGAGTAGGTACAATTACCTCATCAAGTTCTACTTTCCTCCCACTCACTTCTTTCGAGAGAAACTCCTTCTCTAGAAAGGATCCATTCTTAGCAACGAATATCTTGCCTTCGGATCTGTGATAGAAGGTGTACCCAGCAGTCTCCTTTGGGTATCCTATTGCTACCTCTTGAGCACTGCGTTGGTTTTCCCTTGAAGAGGAAAGGGTGATGCAGTAAAGTAGTGTAAGTATTTCCCTCAGTTGTTGAAAACCAAGGTATCAATCCAGTAGGAGACCATGCTCGAGTCCCACGCACCTACACAAACAAATAAGAACCTAGCAACCAACGCGATAAAGGGGTTGTCAATCCCTTCACGGTCACTTACGAGAGTGAGATCTGATAGATATGATAAGATAATATTTTTGGTATTTGTATGATAAAGAGAAAATAAAGATGCAAAGTAAAATAAACTGTAATAGAAATAGCTAAGTATTGGAAGATTAATATGATGGAAAATAGACCCGGGGGCCATAGGTATCACTAGTGGCTTCTTTGAAGAGCATAAGTGTTACGGTGGGTGAACAAATTACTGTCGAGCAATTGATAGAATTGAGCATAGTTATGAGAATATCTAGGTATGATCATGTATATAGGCATCACGTCCGCGACAAGTAGACCGAAACGATTTTGCATCTACTACTATTACTCCACACATCGACCGCTATCCAGCATGCATCTAGAGTATTAAGTTCATAAGAACCGAGTAATGCTTTAAGTAAGATGACATGATGTAGAGGGATAAACTCATGCAATATGATATAAACCCCATCTTGTTATCCTCGATGGCAACAATACAATACGTGCCTTGCTACCCCTGCTGTCACTGGGAAAGGACACCGCAAGATTGAACCCAAAGCTAAGCACTTCTCCCATTGCAAGAAAGATCAATCTAGTAGGCCAAACCAAACTGATAATTCGAAGAGACTTGCAAAGATAACCAATCATACATAAAAGAATTCAGAGGAGATTCAAATATTGTTCATAGATAAACTTGATCATAAACCCACAATTCATCGGTCTCGACAAACACACCGCAAAATAAGATTACATCGAATAGATCTCCACGAGAATCGTGGAGAACTTTGTATTGAGATCCAAAGAGAGAGAAGAAGCCATCTAGCTAATAACTATGGACCCGAAGGTCTGAGGTAAACTACTCACACATCATCGGAGAGGCTATGGTGTTGAAGTAGAAGCCCTCCGTGATCAATGCCCCCTCCGGCGGAGCGCCGGAAAAGGCCCCAAGATGGGATCTCACGGGTACAGAAGGTTGCGGCGGTGGAATTAGGTTTTCGTGGATGCCTCTGATGGTTTGGGGGTACGTAGGTATATATAGGAGGAAGAAGTACGTCGGTGGAGCAACATGGGCCCCACGCGTGCTCTCCTCGTTGATTTCTTTACATGGACTCCAAGTCCTCTGGATCACGTTTGTTCTGAAAATCACGTTCCCGAAGGTTTCATTCCGTTTGGACTCCCTTTGATATTCTCTTTCTACGAAACACTGAAATAGGCAAAAAAAACAGCAATTTGGGCTGGGCCTCTGGTTAATAGGTTAGTCCCAAAAGTAATATAAAAGTCTATAATAAAGCCCATTAAACATCCAAAACAGAATATAATATAGCATGGAACAATAAAAAATTATAGATACGTTGGAGACGTATCAAGCATCCCCAAGCTTAATTCCTGCTCGTCCTCGAGTAGGTAAATGATAAAAATAGAATTTTTGATGTGGAATGCTACTTAGCATAATTTCAATGTAATTCTTCTTATTGTGGCACGAATGTTCAGATTCGATATGATTCAAGATAAAAGTTTGATGTTGACATAAAAACAATAATACTTCAAGCATGCTAACCAAGCAATTATGTCTTATCAAAATAACATAGCCAAATCAAGTTATCCCTACAATATCATATAGTCTGGCTATGCTCCATCTTCTCCACACAAAATATTCATATCATGTACAACCCCGGTTTTAGCCAAGCAATTGGTTCATACTTTTTAACGCGCTTTAGCCTTTTCAACTTCTACGCAATACATGAGCGCAAGCCATGGATATAGCACTATGGTGGAATAAGGTATAATGATAGGGGTTATGTGGGAAGACAAAAAGGAGAAAGTCTCACATTGACGAGGCTAATCAATGGGCTATGGAGATGCCCATCAATTGATGTCAATGCAAGGAGTAGGGATTGCCATGCAACGGATGCACTAGAGCTATAAGTGTATGAAAGCTCAAACAAAAGAAACTAAGTGGGTGTGCATCCAACTTGCTTGCTCACGAAGACCTCGGGCATTTGAGGAAGCCCATCATTGGAATATACAATCCAAGTTCTATAATGAAATTTCCCACTAGTATATGAAAGTGACAAAATGAGAGACTCTCTATCATGAAGATCACGGTGCTACTTTGAAGCACAAGTGTGGTAAAAGGATAGTAACATTGTCCCTTCTCTCTTTTTCTCTCATTTTTTCTTTTGGGTTTTTTTTTTCATGGCCTCTTTTTTTTAGTCCGGAGTCTCATCCCGACTTGTGGGGGAATCATAGTCTCCATCATCCTTTCCTCACTCGGGACAATGCTCTAATAACGATGATCATCACACTTTTATTTACTTACAACTCATGAATTACAACTCGATACTTAGAACAAGATATGACTCTATGTGAATGCCTCCGGCGGAGTACCGGGATATGCAATCAATCAAGAGCGACATGTATGAAAGAATTATGAACGGTGGCTTTGCCACAAATACGATGTCAACTACATGATCATGCAAAGCAATATGACAATGATGGATCGTGTCATGATAAACGAAACGGTGGAAAGTTGCATGGCAATATATCTAGGAATGGCTATGGAAATGCCATAATAGGTAGGTATGGTGGCTGTTTTGAGGAAGGTGTAAGGAGGTTTATGTGTGATAGAGCGTATCATATCACGGGGTTTGGATGCACCGGCGAAATTTGCACCAACTCTCAAGGTGAGAAAGGGCAATGCACGGTACCGAAGAGGCTAGAAAATTGCGGAAAGGTAAGTGTGCGTATAATCCATGGACTCACATTAGTCTTAAAGAACTCATATACTTATTGTAAAAATTTATTAGCCCTCGAAGCAAAGTACTACTACGCATGCTGCTAGGGGAAGGGTTGGTAGGAGTTAACCATCGCGCGATCCCGACCGCCACACAAAGGATGACAATCAATAGATACCTCATGCTCCGACTTCGTTACATAACGGTTCACCATACGTGCATGCTACGAGAATCACAAACTCCGACACAAGTATTTCTCAATTTCACAATTACTCAACTAGCACAACTATGATATTACCACCTTTATATCTCAAAACAATTATGAAGCATCAAATTTCTCATGATATTATAATTAAAGAAAATTGCCATGCTGTTTTAAGACTCTCAAAATAATATAAGTGAAGCATGAGAGATCAATAGTTTCTATAAAACAAATCCACCGCCGTGCTCTAAAAGATATAAGTGAAGCACTAGAGCAAAAACTATATAGCTCAAAAGATATAAGTGAAGCACATAGAGTATTCTAATAAATTCCGAATCATGTGTGTCTCTCTTAAAAGGTGTGTACAGCAAGGATGATTGTGGCAAACTAACAAATAAAGACTCAAATCGTACAAGACGCTCCAAGCAAAACACATATCATGTGGTGAATAAAAATATAGCTCCAAGTAAAGTTACCGATGGAAGTAGACGAAAGAGGGGATGCCTTCCGGGGCATCCCCAAGCTTTGGATTTTTGGTGTCCTTAGATTATCTTGGGGTGCCATGGGCATCCCCAAGCTTAGGCTCTTGCCACTCCTTGTTCCATAATCCATCAAATCTTTTACCCAAAACTTGAAAACTTCACAACACAAAACTTAGCAGAAAATCTCATGAGCTCCGTTAGTGAAAGAAAACAAAACACCACTTCAAGGTACTGTATTGAACTCATTCTTTATTTATATTGGTGTTAAACCTACTGTATTACAACTTCTCTATGGTTTATAAACTCTTTTACTAGCCATAGATTCATCAAAATAAGCAAACAACACACGAAAAACAGAATCTGTCCAAAACAGAACAGTCTGTAGTAATCTGTAACTAACGCAAACTTCTGGAACTCAAAAAAAATCTACCAAAATAGGAAGACCTAGAAAATTTGTTTAGTGATCTGCTGAAATTGGAATCAATATTTTGTCACGTTCTGGTGATTTTTAACAATTGTTTTCGTGAACAGAAAGTTTCTGGAATTTTCAGCAAGATCAAATAACTATCATCCAAGAAGATCCTATAGGTTTAACTTGGCACAAACACTAATTAAAACATAAAAAATCTAACCAGAGGCTAGATGGATTATTTATTGAATAACAGCAAGTAAAAATATTGGGTTGTCTCTTCAACAAGCGCTTTTCTTTAAAGCCTTTTAGCTAGGCATTGATAATTTTAATGATGCTCACAAGAAAGACAAGAATTGAAGCGCAAGAGCATCATAAAACACATGACAAACACATCTAAGTCTAACATACTTCCTATGCATAGGCATATCATAAGTAAACAAATTTGCAAGGCAAGCAAAAACTAGCATATGCAAGGAAGCGGAAAGAAACAATAGCAATCTCAACATAACGAGAGGTAATTTAGTAACATGAAAATTTCTACAACCATATTTTCCTCTCTCATAATAATTGCATGTAGGATCATAAGAAAATTCAACAATATAGCTATCACAAAACATATTCTTAACACGATCCACATGTATGCAATGTTGACACTCTTCCAAAATAGTGGGATTAACATTAGCTAAAGTCATGACCTCTCCAAACCCACTTTTACCAAAAATTTCATAAGGTTGAACATTCTCCAAATATGTGGGATCTAAAGTTGACACTCTTCCAAACCCACTTTCAATAATATTGCAAACATTATTATCAATCTCATATTCATCATGGGGCTTAAATAAATTTTCAAGATCATAAGAAGAATCATCCCAATCATGATCATTGTAACAAGTAGTGGAAATAGCAAACTTAGCATCCCCAAGCTTAGGGTTTTGCATATCATTAACACAATTGACATTAATAGAATTTATAATAACATCATTTCAATCATGCTTTTTATTCAAAGATCTATCATGAATCACTTCATAAGTTTCTTCTTTCAACACTTCATCACAATTTTTAGATTCACGAATTTCAAGCAAAACCTCATAAAGATAATCTAGTGCACAAAAATCACTAGCAATTGGTTCATCATAATTGGATCTCTTAAAAAGATTAGCAAGGGGATGAGGATCCATGACAATAGATTTTTAGCAAGCGAAGATGCAAGCACATAGAAGGCACATGCAAAACACAAGCAAACGAAAAAGACGAACGGAAGAGGGGCGAATAAAACGGAAAAGGTGAAGTGGGGGAGAGGAAAACGAGAGGCAAATGTAATGCGAGGGATAAGAGTTTGTGATGGGTACTTGGTATGTCTTGACTTGACTTGACTTGGCGCGAATCTCCCCGGCAACGGCGCCAGAAATGGCTCGTTGACGGGAAATCAAATCTTGACGTGACTTGGCGCGAATTTCCCCGGCAACGGCGCCAGAAATCCTTCTTGCTACCTCTTGAGCACTGCGTTGGTTTTCCCTTGAAGAGGAAAGGGTGATGTAGTAAAGTAGCATAACTATTTCCCTCAGTTTTTGAGAACCAAGGTATCAATCCAGTAGGAGACCACGCTCGAGTCCCACGCACCTACACAAACAAATAAGAACCTCGCAACCAACGCGATAAAGGGGTTGTCAATCCCTTCACGATCACTTACGAGAGTGAGATCTGATAGATATGATAAGATAATATTTTTGGTATTTTTATGATAAAGAGAAAATAAAGATGCAAAGTAAAATAAACGGTAATAGAAATAGCTAAGTATTGGAAGATTAATATGATGGAAAATAGACCCGGGGGCCATAGGTTTCACTAGTGGCTTCTCTCAAGAGCATAAGTGTTACGGTGGGTGAACAAATTACTGTCGAGCAATTGATAGAATTGAGCATAGTTATGAGAATATCTAGGTATGATCATGTATATAGGCATCACGTCCGCGACAAGTAGACCGAAACGATTCTGCATCTACTACTATTACTCCACACATCGACCGCTATCCAGCATGCATCTAGAGTATTAAGTTCATAAGAACAAAATAATGCTTTAAGTAAGATGACATGATGTAGAGGGATAAACTCATGCAATATGATATAAACCCCATCTTGTTATCCTCGATGGCAACAATACGATATGTGCCTTGCTGCCCCTGCTGTCACTGGGAAAGGACACCGCAAGATTGAACCCAAAGCTAAGCACTTCTCCCATTGCAAGAAAGATCAATCTAGTAGGCCAAACCAAACTGATAATTCGAAGAGACTTGCAAAGATAACCAATCTTACATAAAAGAATTCAGAGGAGATTCAAATATTGTTCATAGATAAACTTGATCATAAACCCACAATTCATCGGTCTCGACAAACACACCGCAAAAGGAGATTACATCGAATAGATCTCCACGAAAATCGTGGAGAACTTTGTATTGAGATCCAAAGAGAGAGAAGAAGCCATCTAGCTCATAACTATGGACCCGAAGGTCTGAGGTAAACTACTCACACATCATCGGAGAGGCTATGGTGTTGATGTAGAAGCCCTTCGTGATCAATGCCCCCTCCGGCGGAGCGCCGGAAAAGGCCCCAAGATGGGATCTCATGGGTACAGAAGGTTGCGGCGGTGGAATTAGGTTTTCGTGGATGCCTCTGATGGTTTGGGGGTACGTAGGTATATATAGGAGGAAGAAGTACGTCGGTGGAGCAACGTGGGCCCCACGAGGGTGGAGGGCGCACCCAAGGGGGCTGGCGCGCCCCCTGCCTCATGCTCTCCTCATTGCTTTCTTTACGTGGACTCCAAGTCTTCTGGATCACGTTTGTTCCGAAAATCACGTTCCCAAAGGTTTCATTCCGTTTGGACTCCGTTTGATATTCTTTTTCTGCGAAACACTGAAATAGGCAAAAAAACAGCAATTTGGGCTGGGCCTCCGGTTAATAGGTTAGTCCCAAAAGTAATATAAAAGTGTATAATAAAGCCCATTAAACATCCAAAACAGAATATAATATAGCATGGAACAATAAAAAAATTATAGATACGTTGGAGACGTATCACCTATGAAGGCACATTTCTCCGATTTGGGTTCGAGCTTATCAGGTTGAAGCTTTTTACATAATTAAGCATCGCAGCCCTAAACTTTAAGAAACGACAACTTGGGTTTCTTGCCAAACCACAGTTCATATGGTGTCATCTCAACGGATTTAGATGGTGCCCTATTTAACGTGAATGCAGCCGTCTCTAAAGCATAACCCCAAAACGATAGCGGTAAATCAGTAAGAGACATCATAGATCGCACCATATCTAATAAAGTGCGGTTACGACATTTGGACACACCATTACGCTGTGGTGTTCCAGGTGGTGTGAGCTGCGAAACTATTCCGCATTGTTTCAAATGAAGACCAAACTTGTAACTCAAATATTCACCTCCACGATCAGATCGTAGAAACTTTATTTTCTTGTTACGATGATTTTCCACTTCACTCTGAAATTCTTTGAACTTTTCAAATGTTTCAGACTTATGTTTCATCAAGTAGATATACCCATATCTGCTTAAATCATTTTTGAAGGTCAGAAAATAACGATACCCTCCACGAGCCTCAACACTCATCGGACCGCATACATCAGTATGTATTATTTCCAATAAGTCTGTTGCTCGCTCCATTGTTCCGGAGAATGGAGTCTTAATCATCTCGCCCATGAAGCATGGTTCGCTAGCATCAAGTGATTCCAAAAGCCCATCAGCATGGAGTTTCTTCATGCGCTTTACACCAATATGACATAAACGGCAGTGCCACAAATAAGTTACACTATCATTATTAAACTTATATCTTTTGGCTTCAATACTATGAATATGTGTATCACTGCTATCGAGATTCAATAAAAATAGACCACTCATCAAGGGTGCATGACCATAAAAGATATTACTCATATAAATAGAACAACCATTATTCTCTGATTTAAATGAATAACCGTCTCGCATCAAACAAGATCCAGATATAATGTTCATGCTTAACGCTGGCACCAAATAACAATTATTCAGGTCTAATACTAATCCCGAAGGTAGATGTAGAGGTAGCGTGCCGACGGCGATCACATCGACTTTGGAACCATTTGCCACGCGCATCGTCACCTCGTCCTTAGCCAATCTTCGCTTAATCCGTAGCCCCTGTTTTGAGTTGCAAATATGAGCAATAGAACCAGTATCAAATACCCAGGCGCTACTACGAGCATTAGTAAGGTACACATCAATAACATGTATATCAAATATACCTTTCACTTTACCATCCTTCTTATCCGCCAAATACTTGGGCAGTTCCGCTTCCAGTGACCAGTCCCTTTGCAGTAGAAGCACTCAGTCTCAGGCTTAGGTCCAGACTTGGGTTTCTTCACTTGAGCAGCAACTTGCTTGCCGTTCTTCTTGAAGTTCCCCTTCTTCCCTTTGCCCTTTTTTTGAAACTAGTGGTCTTGTTAACCATCAACACTTGATGCTCCTTCTTGATTTCTACCTCCGTAGCCTTTAGCATCGCGAAGAGCTTGGGAATTGTCTTATCCATTCCTTGCATATTATAGTTCATCACAAAGCTTTTGTAGCTTGGTGGCAGTGATTGAAGAACTCTGTCAATGACACTATCAACCGGAAGATTAACTCCCAGTTGAGTCAAGTGATTGTGGTACCCATACATTCTGAGTATATGTTGACAGAACTATTCTCCTCCATTTTGCAGCTGTAGAACTTATTGGAGACTTCATATCTCTCATTCCAGGCATTTGCTTGAAACATTAACTTCAACTCCTGGAACATCTCATATGCTCCATGAAGTTCAAAACGTCATTGAAGTCCCGGTTCTAAGCCGTAAAGCATGGCACACTGAACTATCGAGTAGTCATCAGCTTTGCTCTGCCAGGCGTTCACAATGTCTGGTGTTGCTCCTGCAGCGGGTCTTGCACCTAGCGGTGCTTCCAGGACGTAATTCTTCTGTGCAACAATGAGGATAATCCTCAAGTTACGGACCCAGTCCGTGTAGTTGCTACCATCATCTTTCAACTTAGCTTTCTCTAGGAACGCACTAAAATTCAAAGGAGCAGTAGCATGGGCCATTTATCTACAACAACATAGACATGCAAAATACTATCAGGTACTAAGTTCATGATAAATTAAAGTTCAATTAATCATATTACTTAAGAACTCCCACTTAGATAGACATCCCTCTAATCATCTAAGTGATCACGTGATCCATATCAACTAAACCATGTCTGATCATCATGTGAGATGGAGTAGTTTTCAATGGTGAACATCACTATGTTGATCATATCTACTATATGATTCATGCTCGACCTTTCGGTCTTAGTGTTCCGAGGCCTTATCTGCATATGCTAGGCTCGTCAAGTTTAACCCGAGTATTCTGCGTGCAAAATTGGCTTGCACCCGTTGTATATGAATGTAGAGCTTATCACCAATCATCATGTGTGGTGTCTCGGCACGACGAACTGTAGCAACGGTGCATACTCAGGGTGAACACTTGTACCTTGAAATTTAGTGAGAGATCATCTTATAATGCTACCGCCGTACTAAGTAAAATAAGATGCATAAAAAGGTAAACATCACATGCAATCAAATAAGTGATATGATATGGCCATCATCATCTTGTGACTTTGATCTCCATCTCCAAAGCACCGTCATGATTACCATCGTCATCGGCTTGACATCTTGATCTCCATCGAAGCATCGTTGTCGTCTCGCCAACTATTGCTTCTACGACTATCGCTACCGCTTAGTGATAAAGTAAAGCAATTACATGGCGATTGCATTTCATACAATAAAGCGACAACCATATGTCTCCTGCCAGTTGCCGATAACTGTTACAAAACATGATCATCTCATACAACAATTTATATATCATCATGTCTTGACCATATCACATCATAGCAAGCCCTGCAAAAACAAGTTAGACGTCCTCTACTTTGTTGTTGCAAGTTTTACGTGGCTGCTACGGGCTTCTAGCAAGAACCGTTCTTACCTACACATCAAAGCCACAACGATTTTTCGTCAAGTGTGTTGTTTTAACCTTCAACAAGGACCGGGCGTAGTCAAACTCGATTCAACTAAAGTTGGAGAAACAGACACCCACCAGCCACCTGTGTGCAAAGCACGGTGGTAGAACCAGTCTCATGAACACGGTCATGTAATGTCGGTCTGGGCCGCTTCATCCAACAATACCGCCGAATCAAAGTATGACATGCTGGTAAGCAGTATGACTATTATCGCCCACAACTCTTTGTGTTCTACTCGTGCATATAACATCTACGTATAGACATGGCTCAGATACCACTGTTGGGGAACGTAGTATTTCAAAATTTTACCTACGATCACGCAAGATCTATCTAGGAGAAGCATAGCAACGAGCGGGGAGAGTGTGTCCATGTACCCTCGTAGACCGAAAGTGGAAGCGTTTAGTAACGCGGTTGATGTAGTCGAACGTCTTCGCGATCCAACCGATCCAAGTACCGAACGCACGGCACCTCCGTGATCAGCACACGTTCAGCTCGGTGACGTCCCTCGAACTCTTGATCCAGTTGAGGCCGAGGGAGAGTTCCGTTAGCATGACGGTGTGGTGACGATGATGATGAAGTTACCAGCGTAGGGCTTGCCTAAGCACTACGACGATATGACCGAGGTGTGTAACTGTGGAGGGGGGCACCGCACACGGTTAAAACATCAACTTGTGTGTCTATGGGGTGCCCCCTGGCCACGTATATAAAGGAGGGGAGGGAAGAGGTGGCCGGCCCTAGGGGCGCGCGCCGGGTGTGGTGAATCCTACTAGGACTCCCCAGTCCAAGTAGGATTCCCCTCCTCTTTCCTATTCCTAGTAGGAGAAGGAGGGAAAGAGGAGGAGGAGAGAAGGAAAGGGGGGCCGTCCCCCCAACCCTAGTCCAATTCGGTTTGGCCTAGGGGGGGCGCCACTCCCTGTCCGGCCTCCTCTCTTCCACCACTAGGCCCATGACGCCCAATAACTTCCCCGGGGGGTTCCGGTAACCCCGGTACTCTGAAACTCATCCGAAATGACCGAACCATTCCGGTGTCCTGTAACCTTCCAATATATGAATCTTTATGTCTCGACCATTTCGAGACTCCTCGTCATGTCCGTGATCTCATCCGGGACTCCGAACAAACTTCGGTCATCAAATCACATAAACTCATAATACAAATCATCATCGAACGTTAAGCGTCCGGACCCTACGGGTTCGAGAACTATGTAGACATGACTGAGACACATCTCCGATCAATAACTAATAGCGGAACCCATAGGTTCATGTCTACATAGTTCTCGAACCCGTAGGGTCCGCACACTTAACGTTCGATGACGATTTGTATTATATGAGTTATGTGATTTGGTGACCGAATGTTGTTCGGAGTTCCGGATGAGATTACGGACATGACGAGGAGTCTCGAAATGGTCGAGAGGTAAAGATTGATATATTGTATGATAGTATTCTGACACCGGAAGTGTTTCGGATTGTATCGGGTACATATCGGAGTACCGGGAGGTTACCGGACCCCCCCCCCCGGGGGGAGATATGGGCCATATGGGCCATAGGAGGGAGGCACACCAGCCCACAAAGGGGTGGTGCGCCCCCCACAGGGAAGGAGGCCGAATTGGACTAGGGAAGGGGGCGGCGCCCCCCTTTCCTTCTCCCCCCTCTCTCTTTCCCCTTTTCCCCTTCGGTAAAAGGAAGGGGGGGGGGCGAATCCAACTAGGAGCCCAAGTAGGATTCCTCCTACTTGGGTGCGCCTAGGCTCGGCCTCCTCCCCCTCCCTCCTTTATATATGTGGGGGGAGCTACAACACACATCAATTGTTCCAAGCCGTGTGCGGCGCCCCCCTCCACAGTTTACGCCTCCCGTCATATTCTCGTAGTGCCTAGGCGAAGCCCTGCACGGATCACTTCACCATCACCGTCACCATGCCGTCGTGCTGACGGAATTCTCCCTCGACACTTTGCTGGATTGAGTGTTTGAGGGACGTCATCGAGCTGAAAGTGTGCAGAACTCGAAGGTGCCGTACGTTCAGTGCTTGATCGGTCGGAACGAGAAGAAGTTCGACTACATCAACCGCGTTAACAAACGCTTCCGCTTTCGGTCTACGAGGGTATGCGGACACACTCTTCCCCTCTCATTGCTATGCATCTCCTAGATAGATCTTGCGTGAGCATAGGAATTTTTTTGAAATTGCATGCTACGTTCCCCAACAAATATGACCGGGGGTGTAAACGGTGGAGGGGGGCGCCGCACACGGCTAGGCAATTGTCTGTTGTGTGCTAGGCGCCCCATCCCACATATATATAAGTGGGAGGGAGGGAGGAGCATCCAAGGGGGGCACCCAAGTAGGGGGAATCCTACTTGGGGTCTCTCCCAAGCCGCGCCCCCTTTCCTTATTTGGAGCGCGGGGAAAGGCAGGGGAGGGTGGTGCCCCCCTTTTCCTTTCTCCCATGAGAGGGAAAGACAGGAGGGGCTAGACCTTCCCCTTTTCCTTCCCTAGGGCTGGCCAACCAAGGGAGGAGGCGCACCCGCCCCCTTGTGGGTTGGTCTGTCCCATCCTTTGGCCCTTAAGGCCCATAACTTGCCGGAGGGTGCCCGAAACCCCTTCCGGTGACCCGATTACTTCCCGGTACGTCCCAAAACACTTCCGGTGTCCAAATACCATCATCATATATATCAATCTTTACCTCTCGACCATTTCGAGACTCCTTGTCATGTCCGTGATCTCATTCGGGACTCCGAACAACATTCGTTCACCAAAACATATAACTCATATAACACTATATCGTCAATGAACGTTAAGCGTGCGGACCCTACGGGTTTGAGAACTATGTAGACATGACCGAGACACCCCTCTGGTCAATAAACAATAGCAGAACCTGTATGCCCATATTGGCTCCAACATATTATACGACGGTGTTTATTGGTCAAACCTTATGACAACATACGTAATTCCCTTTGTCCATCGGTATGTTACTTGCCCGAGATTCGATCGTCGGTATCTCTATACGTAGTTCAATCATGTTACCGGCAAGTCTCTTTACTCGCTCTGTAATACATCACCTTGTGACTAACTCCTTAGTCATTTGCTTGCAAGCTTATGATTTGTATTACCGAGAGGGCCCAGAGATACCTCTCCGATACTCGGAGTGACAAATCCTAATCTCGATCCATGCCAACTCAACAAACACCTTTGAAGATACCTGTAGAGCATCTTTATGATCACCCAGTTATGTTGTGACGTTTGATAGCACACAAGGTATTCCTCCGGTATCCGGGAGTTGCATAATCTCATAGTCGAAGGAATATGTATTTGACATGAAGAAAGCAATAGCAATAAACTGAACGATCAATATGCTAAGCTAACGGATGGGTCTTGTCCATCACATCATTCTCCTAATGATGTTATCCCATTATCAAATGACAACACATGTCCATGGTTAGGAAACCTTAACCATCTTTGATCAACGAGCTAGTCTAGTAGAGGCTTACTAGGGACACAATATTTGTTTATGTATTCACATGTATTTAAGTTTCCGATCAATACAATTCTAGCATGAATAATAAACCTTTATCATGAATAAGGAAATATAAAATAACAACTTTATTATTGCCTCTAGGGCATATTTCCTTTAGTCTCCCACTTGCACTAGAGTTAATAATCTAGTTCGCATCACCATGTGATTTAACACCCATAGTTCACATCGTCATGTGACCAACACCCAAAGAGTTTACTAGAGTCAATAATCTAGTTCACATCGCAATGTGATTAACACTCAAAGAGTACTAAGGTGCGATCATGTTTTGCTTATGAGAGAAGTTTAGTCAACGGGTCTGTCACATTCAGATCCGTATGTATTTTGCAAATTTCCATGTCTACAAAGCTCTTTACGGAGCTACTCTAGCTAATTGCTCCCACTTTCAATATGTATCCAGATTGAGACTCAGAGTCATCTGAATTGGCATCAAAGCTTGCATCGACGTAACCCTTTACGATGAACTCTTTATTACCTCCATAAGTGAGAAATATCTCCTTAGTCCTCTTAGGTAACTAATGATAAGTTTTACCGCTGTCCAGTGATCTACTCCTGGATCACTATTGTACCCCCTTGCCAAACTCATGGCAAGGTACACAACAGGTTTGGTACACAGCATGGCATACTTTATAGAACCTATGGCTGAGGCATAGGGAATGACTTTCATTCTCTCTCTATCTTCTGCCGTGGTCGGGTTTTGAGTCTTACTCAATTTCATACCTTGCAACAGAGGCAAGAACCCTTTCTTCGACTGATTCATTTTGAATTTCTTCAAAACTTTGTCAAGGTATGTGCCTTGTGAAAGTCCTATTGAGCGTCTTGATCTATCCCTATAGATATTGATGCCCAATATATAAGCAGCTTCACCGAGGTATTTCATTGAAAAATTCTTACTCAAGTATACTTTTATGCTATCCAGAAATTCTATATCATTTCCAATCAACAATATGTCATCCACATATAATATCAGAAATGCTACAAAGCTCCCACTCACTTTCTTGTAAATACAGGCTTCACCGAAAGTCTGTATAAAACCATATGCTTTGATCACCTCATCAAAGCATATATTCCAACTCCGGGATGCTTGCACCAGTCCATAGATGGATCACTGGAGCTTGCACACTTTGTTAGCACCTTTAGGTCGACAAAACCTTCTGGTTGCATCATATACAACTCTTCTTTAAGAAACCCATTAAGGAATGCAGTTTTGACGTCCATTTGCCAGATTTCATAATCATAAAATGCGGCAATTGCTAATATTATTCGGACGGGCTTAAGCATCGCTACGGGTGAGAAAGTCTCATCGTAGTCAACCCCTTGAACTTGTCGAGAACCTTTTGCGACAAGTCGAGCTTTGTAGACAGTAACATTACCATCAGCGTCAGTCTTCTTCTTGAAGATCCATTTATTCTCTATGGCTTGCCGATCATCGGGCAAATCCACCAAACTCCACACTTTGTTCTCATACATGGATCCTATCTCATATTTCATTGCCTCAAGCCATCTGTCGGAATCTGGGCTCATCATAGTGATGCGTCTTGAACTACGTCGGTATTTCCCCAAAGAGGAAGAGATGATGCATGCAGAACAGCTACGGTAGGTATTTCCCTCAGTGATGGGACCAAGGTTATCGAACCAGTAGGAGAACCACACAACACCACGTAAACAGCCCCGCACACAAAGAACAAATACTTGCAACCCGACATAAGAGAGGGGTTGTCAATTCCTCACAGGTAAAAAGATAGATAAAATTGTAGTAGATTGGATAAATAGATCTCGTGGGGACGCGAGATAAAATAAATAACAATAAATTGCAGAAAGGTTTTTTTTTGTGTTTTTGGATTAATAGATCTGAAAATAAAAGCAAATAAAAATAGATCGCGAAGGCAAATATAATAAAGAAGAGACCCGAGGGCCGTAGATTTCACTAGTGGCTTCTCTCGAGAAAAATAGCATACGGTGGGTAAACAAATTACTGTTGGGCAATTGATAGAACTTCAAATAATCATGAAGATATCCAGGCAATGATCATTATATACGCATGACGTCCAAGATTAGTAGACCGACTCCTGCCTGCATGTACTACTATTACTCCACACATCGACCGCTATCCAGCATGCATCTAGTGTACTAAGTTCATGGAGAAACGGAGTAATGCAATAAGAACGATGACATGATGTAGACAAGATCTATTTATGTAGAAATAGACCCCATCTTGTTGTCCTTAATAGCAATGATACATACGTGTCGGTTCCCCTTCTGTCACTGGGATCAAGCACCATAAGATCGAACCCATCACAAAGCACCTCTTCCCATGGCAAGAAAAATCGATCTAGTTGGCCCAACTAAACCAAAGATTCGAAGAAGAAATACGAGGCTATAAGTAATCATGCATATAAGAGATCAAAGAAACACAAATAACTTTCATGGATAAAAACATAGATCTGATCATAAACTCAAAGTTCATTGGATCCCAACAAACACACCGCAAAAAGAGTTACATCAAATAGGTCTCCAAGAGACCATTGTATTGAGAATCCAAAGAGAGAGAGGAAGCCATCTAGCTACTAACTACGGACCCGTAGGTCTACAATGAACTACTCACGCATCATCGGAGAGGCACCAATGAGGATGATGAACCCCTCTGTGATGGTGTCTAGATTGGATCTGGTGGTTCTGGAACTTGCGGCGGCTGGAATTGGTTTTCGTCGACTCCCCTAGGGTTTCTGGATCATTGGGGTATTTATAGAGCAAAGAGGCGGTGCGGGAGGCCACCGAGGTGTGCACAACCCACCTGGGCACGCCCTGGCGCGCCCTGGTGGGTTGTGCTCCCCTCGGAGCACCCCTCAGGTACTTTCTTGGCCCAACAGGAGTCTTCTGGTCCAGAAAAAATCCTCAAAAAGTTGCACTGTGTTTGGACTCCGTTTGGTGTTGATTTTCTACGAAGTAAAAAACAAGCAGAAAACAACTGGCATTGGGCACTATGTCAATAGGTTAGTCCCAAAAAATGATATAAAGTTGATATAAAATGATGGTAAAACATCCAAGAATGATAATATAATGGCATGGAACAATAAAAAAATTATAGATACGTTGGAGATGTATCAGTATCCCCAAGCTTAATTCCTGCTCGTCCTCGAGTAGGTAAATGTTAAAAACGGAATTTTTGATGTGGAATGCTGCCTAACATGTTCATCACATATTCTTTTCTTTGTAGCATGGACATTTGGATTTTTATATGGTTCAAAGCAATAGTCTAGTTTTGACATGAGGACTTTAATACTCAAGCATATCAACAAGCAACCATGTCTTTCAAATATGAACACTAAAGAAAGTTATCCCTAGCCCATTATTCTCAATCATTGATCCATTCATGAAACACACTCTCATATTAGCTACACCCAATGCTCAAGTACGATCATAGTGCCCCTTAGTTGGTGCTTTATAAGAGAAGATGGAGACTCAAGTAAAAATAAAAATTGCATAAAGTAAATAGAAAGGCCCTTCGCAGAGGAAGTAGGGATTTGTAGAGGTGCCAGAGCTCAAAGCGAAAAAGATAGAGATAAAACATTTTGGGTGGCATGCTTTTCCTGTCAACGAAAACGATCGAGTAGTTCCCAATACTTTCCATGCTAGATATATCATAGGCGATTCCCAAACAGAAAATAAAGTTTATTCCTTTTTCCACCATACTTTCACTTTCCATGGCTAACCGTATCCACGGGTGCCTTCCATACCAACACTTTCCAAGGAATTTATTATTTGACAACATAAAGTAAATTCATTTTTCATTTCGGGACTGGGCATCCCTAATACCTTTGCCATACTCTCGTGCAATGACAAGTGAATAAACACTCATCTTGAGATTAACACATCTAGCATGGAAATATATCAGCCACCCCCTACCGTTTCATGAGCGGTACGAGCACATAAAAGAGAAGTTTATTTTAAAAATTAGAGATGGCACATACCAATTTGCTTAGAACGGCAAAAGAATACTGCATATAGGTAGGTATAGTGGACACATGTGGCAAAAATTGGTTTAAGGGATTTTGGATGCACAAGTAGTGATCATACTTAGTGAAAATGAAGGCTAGCAAAAGATTGAGAAGCATCCAACCAAGAAACGAAAAATCTCATAAGCGAGCATTAAGCATAACTAACACCAAATAATGCACCACAAGTAGGATGTAATTTCATTGCATAACTATTGACTTTCATGCTTGCATAGGGAATCACAAACCTTAACACCAATATTCTTACTAAAGCATAATTACTCATCAACATGATTCACATATCACTATCATCATATCTCAAAACTATTACAAAGAATCAAGTTTATTTTGTCTAATGATCTTCATGAAAGTTTTTATTATATCCTCCTTGGATATCTATCACTTTGGAGCTAGTTGCATATGTTGCTTTTAATAAGCTCAAACAAATATAAGTGAAGAACATGAGCATCATATTTTTCTCTCTCGAATTAATCTAAGTGAAGAAAGAGAGAATTTCTGCAAAGATAACAAAGCACACCGTGAAGCACTAGAGCAATTCCATAGCTCAAAAAGATTTAAGTGAAGCATAGGAGAAAGCATAGCATAATTTGGGCTCTCTCAAATAGGTGTGTGCAGCAAGGATACTTATTAAAAATTAAAAAGAAAAACAAGCAAAGACTCATATCATACAAGACGCTTCAAGCAAAACTCATAATGTGTGACAAATAAAAATATAGTTTCAAGTAAAATACCGATGGTTGTTAGAAGAAAGAGGGGATGCCATTCGGGGGCATCCCCAAGCTTAGTTGCTTGATACTTCTTGAATATTATCTTGGGGTGCCTCGGGCATCCCCAAGCTTAGCCTTTTGCTAATCCTTATTCCTTCATCCATCACGATCTCACCCAAAACTTGAAAACTTCAATCACACAAAACTCAACAAAACTTCATGAGATCCGTTAGTATAAGAAAGCAAAGCACTACTTTAAGTACTGTTGCAAACCCATTCATATTTTATTTTTGCATTATATCTACTGTATTCCAACTTTTCTATGGCAAAAACTCTTCAAAGGAAACCATAGAATCATCAAAACAAGCACACAACACAAAGAAAACAGAATCTGTCAAAAACAGAACAGTCTGTAGCAATCTGAATATTTTGAATACTTCTGTAACTCCGAAAATTCTAAAAAAATAGGACAACGTGGGAAATTTGTATATCAATCTCATGTAAAAAATCCAGAATTTTTCGTCTCTTCTGTGATTTCTAAAATTTATTTTACTGGACGCAAAAGTTTTTGTTTTTCAGCAAGATCAAAGCAACTATCACCCAAATCATCCCGAAGGCTTTGCTTGGCACAATCAGTAATTTAAACCACAAAAACACATCCAAACAGAGGCATAATTGGGTATTTTATTGAAAACAGCAAGAAAAAGCAAAAAGCAAAAATATACAAGTTGCGTTGCCTCCCAACGAGCGCCATCGTTTTATGCCCCTAGCTAGGCATAACGCGAAGGATCTAAGTATTGTCATCTTTGTTTCTAGATCCATAAGATGCCCTCATGATTGATTCATATGGTGGACTAATTCTTGTTCTAGGGAAGTGTTTCATACCCTTCCTTAGTGAAAATTGAAATTTAATATTGCCTTCTTTCATATCAAGCACGTCACCAATAGTGCGTAAAAACGGTCTACCAAGAATAATTGGACAAGACGGATTGCAATCAATATCAAGAACAATAAAATCTATGGGCACATAATTCCTATTTGCAAGAATAAGAACATCATTAATTCTTCCCATAGGATTTTTAATAGTAGAATCCGCCAAGTGCAAATTTAAAGAACATTCTTCAATATCGGTAAGACCAAGCACATCACATAAAGATTTCAGAATTGTAGAAACACTAGCACCCAAGTCACATAAAGCAAAACACTCATAATTTTTAATCTTGACTTTGATAGTAGGTTCCCATTCATCATGTAATTTTCTAGGAATTGAAACTTCTAATTCCAACTTTTCTTCTAAAGCTTTCATCATAGCATCAACAATATGTTTAGTAAAAGCTTTATTTTGTTCATAAGCATGGGGTGAATTTATCATGGATTGCAACAAAGAAATACAATCAATCAAAGAGCAACTATCATAATTAAAGTCTTTGTAATCCAAAAGAGTGGGCACATCACTAGTTAAAGTTTTGACCTCTTCAAACCACTTTTATCAATTTTCTCAACAAGATTTTCACCCTCCGAATTATCGGGATGCCTTCTAGCTAAAGTTGACTATTCTTCAGGACCTTTATTATCAATCTTAATTTTACTAAACAAAGAATCAATAGAAGAAACACCAATCATTTTAAGATCTTCATCACTTTTATGAAAGCAATCACTAGAAAATGCTTTTTCTAAAAATTCTCTTCTAGCTCTAAGCATAGCGGTTCTTTTCTTACTTTCATCCATAGAAACATAAAGAGCCTTAATTGATTTCTCAACCTTAGGCACAGAATTTTTCATCTTGAGATTTTCCACATCATGAGAAATTCTATCAATACTTCTAGACATGTCATCAATTTTATTCAGCTTTTCTTCGATTGTAGCATTGAAAACTTTTTGAGTATTGATAAATTCTTTAATATTATTCTCAATATCAGAGGTGCTCCTATTATTATTATAAGAAGGATTACCATAGGAATTACCATAATTATTAGAGGAATTACTAGGAAAAGGCCTAGGATTAAAATTACCTCTATAAGCATTATTATTGAAATAGTTTCATGAGATAAAATTCACATATACGGCATCACTATTTTTCTCAATCAAAGTAGACAAAGGCACATAATTAAAATCAATAGGAACATTTTTTATTAGCAACCAATTTCATAAGAGCATCAACTTTTTCACTCAAAGAAGAAATTTCTTCAACCGAATTAACTTTTTTACTAGTAGGAGCTCTTTTGGTATGCCATTGTGAATAGTTTGCCATAATATTATCAAGCAATTTGGTGGCTTCACCCAAAGTAATTTCCATGAAAGTACCACCTGCGGCGGAGTCCAAAAGATTTTGAGAAACAAAATTCAACCACGAATACAATTTTTGTATGATCATCCAAAGATTTAACCCATGACTTGGGCAATTCCTTAGCATTAATTTCATCCTTTCCCAAGATTGTGCAACATGCTCATGTTCAAGTTGCTTGAAATTCATGATCTGGGTTCTAAGGGAAATGATTTTCGTGGGTGGAAAATACTTAGTAATAAAGGCATCTTCGCACTTATCCCAAGAATTGATACTATTGCGAGGCAAAGAATAAAACCAAAATTTTGCATGATCTCGCAAAGAAAACGGGAATAATTTCAATTTCACAATATCATTGTCCACATCATTTTTCTTTTGCATATCACATAATTCCACGAATGTGTTAAGATGGGACGCGACATCCTCATTAGGAGTACCAGAAAGTTGATCTTTCATAACAAGATTCAGCAAAGCGACATTAATATCACAAGACTCCGCACTAGTGGCGGGAGGAGCAATCGGAGTGCTAATAAAATCATTGTTGTTGGTATTGGAGAAATCACACAACTTGGTGTTCTCTTGAGTCATCGTGACTACGCAACAAGATTGCACTCAAAAACATATCTGACGAGAAAACGGCGAACGAAAAAGAGGGCGAATAAAACGGCAAATTTTTGTGAAGTGGTGGAGAGGAAAACGAGAGGCAAATGGAAAATAATGTAAATTGCAAGGAAATGAGATTTGCGATTAGGAACCTGGTAGATGTTGATGATGTCTCCCCGGCAACGGCGCTAGAAATTTCTTTTAATGCGGCTTGAACTACGTCGGTATTTCCCCAAAGAGGAAGGGATGATGCAACACAGCTACGGTAGGTATTTTCCTCAGTGATGAGACCAAGGTTATTGAACCATTAGGAGAACCATGCAACACCATGTAAACAACTCATGCACATAAAGAACAAATACTTGCAACCCGACGTAAGAGAGGGGTTGTCAATCCCTCACGGGTAAAAAGATAGATAAAATTGTAGTAGATTGGGTAAATAGATCTCACAGGAACGCGATATAAAATAAATAACAATAAATTGCAGCAAGGTATTTTTGTGTTTTTGGATTAATAGATCTGAAAATAAAAGCAAATAAAAATAGACCGCGAAGGTAAATATAATAAAGAAGAGACCCGGGGGCCGTAGATTTCACTAGTGGCTTCTCTCAAGAAAAATAGCATATGGTGGGTAAACAAATTACTGTCGGGAAATTGATATAACTTCAAATAATCATGACGATATCCAGGCAATGATCATTATATAGGCATGATGTCCAAGATTAGTAGACCGACTCCTGCCTGCATCTACTACTATTACTCCACACATCGACCGTTATCCAACATGCATCTAGTGTATTAAGTTCATGGAGAAACGGAGTAATGCAATAAGAACGATGACATGATGTAGACAAGATATATTTATGTAGAAATAGACCCCATCTTGTTATCCTTAATAGCAATGATACATACGTGTCGGTTCCCCTTCTATCACTGGGATCAAGCACTGTAAGATCGAACCCATCACAAAGCACCTCTTCCCGTGGCAAGAAAAATCGATCTAGTTGGCCTAACTAAACCAAAGATTTGAAGAAGAAATACACGACTATAAGTAATTATGCATATACGAGTTCAAAGAAACTCAAATAACTTTCATGGATAAACATATAGATCTGATCATAAACTCAAAGTTCATCGGATCCCAACAAACACACCGCAAAAAGAGTTACATCAAATAGATCTCCAAGAGACCATTGTATTGAGAATCAAGAGAGAGAGGAATCCATCTAGCTACTAACTACGGATCCGTAGGTCTATAATGAACTACTCACGCATCATCGGAGAGGCACCAATGAGGATGATGAACCCCTCCGTGATGGTGTCTAGATTGGATTTGGTGGTTCTGGAACTTGCGGCGGCTGGAATTGATTTTCGTCAACTCCCCTAGGGGTTCTGTAATATTGGGGTATTTATAGAGCAAAGAGGCGGTGCAGGAGGCCACCGAGGTGGGCACAACCCACCTGGGCGCGCCTGGGCCCCAAGGCACGCCCTGGTGGGTTGTGCTCCTCTCGGAGCACCCCTCAGGTACTTTCTTGGCCCAATAGGAGTCTTCTGGTCCAGAAGAAATCCACAAAAAGTTTCGTTACGTTTGGACTCCGTTTGGTATTGATTTTCTGCGAAGTAAAAAACAAGCAGAAAACAACAACTGACGATGGGCACTATGTCAATAGGTTAGTCCCAAAAAATGATATAAAGTTGATATATAATGATGGTAAAAACATCCAAGAATGATAATATAACAGCATGGAACAATAAAAAATTATAGATATGTTGAAGACGTATCACATAGCTTCTTCATAGTTCGTAGGTTCGCCTTGGTCTAATAACATGACTTCCAGGACAAGATTACCGTACCACTCTGGTGCGGATCTTGCTCTGGTCGATCTACGAGGTTCAGTAGCAACTTGATCTGAAGCTTCATGATCGTTATCATTTGCTTCCTCTCTAGTTGGTGTAGGCATCACGGGAAAGATTTTCTGTGATGTACTACTCTCCAATTCGAGAGAAGGTACAATTACTTCATCAAGTTCTACTTCCCTCCCACCCACTTATTTCGAAAGAAACTCTTTCTCTAGAAAGGATCCAAACTTAGCAACGAAGATCTTGCCTTCAGATCTGTGGTAGAAGGTGTACCCAATAGTTTCTATTGGGGAACGCAGCATGCAATTTCAAAAAAATTCCTATGCTCACGCAAGATCTATCTAGGAGATGCATAGCAACGAGAAGGGGAGAGTGTGTCCACGTACCCTCATAGACCGAAAGCGGAAGTGTTTGCTTAACGCGGTTGATGTAGTCGAACGTCTTCTCAATCCAACCGATCAAGCACCGAACGTACGGCACCTCCGAGTTCTGCACACGTTCAGCTCGACGACGTCCCTCGAACTCTTGATCCAGCAAAGTGTCAAGGGAGAGTTCCGTCAGCACGACGGCATGGTGACGGTGATGGTGAAGTGATCCGCGCAGGGATTCGCCTAAGCACTACGTGAATATGACCAGAGGCGTAAACTGTGGAAGAGGGCGCCGCACACGGTTTGGAACAATTGATGTGTGTTCTAGGTGCCCCCTCCCCACATATATAAAGGAGGGAGGGGGAGGAGGCCGGCCCTAGGTGCGCCCCAAGTAGGAGGAGTCCTACTTGGGCTCCTAGTAGGATTATGCCCCCCTTTCCTTTTACCGGAGGGGGAAAGGGGGAAGGAGAGAGAGGAGGAGAAGGAAAGGGGGGCGCCGCCCCCTCTCCTAGTCCTATTCGACCTCCTTCCCTATGGGGGGTGCGCCACCCCTATGTGGGATGGTGTGCCTCCCTCCTATGGCCCATATGGCCCATATCTTCCCCGAGGGGTTCCGGTAACCCCCCCGGTACTCCGATATGTACCCGATACATTCTGAAACACTTCCGGTGTCCGAATACTATCATCCAATATTCAATGTTTACCTCTCAACCATTTCGAGAATCCTCGTCATGTCCGTGATCTCATTTGGAACTCCGAACATCATTCGGTCACCAAATCACATAACTCATATAATACAAATCGTCATCGAACGTTAAGCGTGCGGACCCTACGGGTTTGAGAACTATGTAGACATGACCGAGACACCTCTCCGGTCAATAACCAGTAGCGGAACCTAGATGCTCATATTGGTTCCTACATACTCTATGAAGATCTTTATCAGTCAAACCGTAATGACAACATACGTCATTCCCTTTGTCATCGGTATGTTACTTGCCCGAGATTCGATTGTCGGTATCTTTATACCTAGTTCAATAACGTTACCGGCAGGTCTCTTTACTCGTTCTGTAATGCATCATCCCGCAACTAACTCATTAGTCACATTTCTTGCAAGGCTTATTATGATGTGCACTACCGAGAGGGCCCAGAGATACCTCTCCGATACTCGGAGTGACAAACCCTAATCTCGATCTATGCCAACCCAACAAACACCTTCGGAGATACCTGTAGAGCATCTTTATAATCACCCAGTTACGTTGTGACGTTTGATAGCACACAAGGCATTCCTCCGGTATCCGAGAGTTGCATAATCTCATAGTCAAAGGAATATGTATAAGTCATGAAGAAAGCAATAGCAATAAAACTTAACGATCATTATGCTAAGCTAATGGATGGGTCTTGTCCATCACATCATTCTCCTAATGATGTGATCCCGTTCATCAAATGACAACACATGTATATGGTTAGGAAACTTAACCATCTTTGATTAACGAGCTAGTCTAGTAGAGGCATACTAGGGACACTGTGTTTTGTCTATGTATTCCACACATGTATCAAGTTTCCGGTTAATATAATTCTAGCATGAATAATAAACATTTATCATGATATAAGGAAATATAAAAAACAACTTTATTATTGCCTATAGGGCCTATTTCCTTCATTTTCTTAGGGTATCCTATGAAGACGCATTTTTCCGATTTAGGTTCGAGCTTATCAGGCTGAAGCCTTTTCACATAAGCGTCACATACCCAAACTTTTAGAAACGACAGCTTAGGTTTCTTGCCAAACCATAGTTCATACGGTGTCGTCTCAACGGATTTAGATGGTGGCTTATTTAACATGAATGTAGCTGTCTCTAATGCATAACCCCAAAATGATAGTGGTAAATCGGTAAGAGACATCATACAATGCACCATATCTAATAAAATATGGTTAGGACATTCGGACACACCATTACGCTGTGGTGTTCTAGGTGGTGTGAGTTGTGAAACAATTCCACGTTGTTTTAAATGAAGGCCAAACTCGTAACTCAAATATTCGCGTCCGCGATCAGATCGTAGAAATTTTATTGTCTTGTTACGATGATTCTCCACTTCACTCTGGAATTCTTTGAACTTTTAAAATGTTTCAGACTTGTGTTTAATTAAGTAGATATACCCATACCTACTCAAATCATCTGTGAAGGTCGGAAAATAATGATACCCGTCGCGTGCTTCAACACTCATCGGACCGCATACATCGATATGTATTATATCCAATAAGTCATCAGCTCGCTCCATTGTTTCGGAGAACTAAGTTTTAGTCATCTTGCCCATGAGGTATGGTTCGCAAGTATCAAATGATTCATAATCAAGTGATTCCAAAAGTCCATCTTCATGGAGTTTCTTCATGCGCTTTACACCAATATGACCTAAACGGCAGTGCCACAAGTATGTTGCACTATCATTGTCAACTTTGCATCTTTTGGCATCAATATTGTGAATATGTGTATCACTACGATCGAGATTCAATAAACCATTTACATTGGGTGTATGACAATCGAAGGTTTTATTCATGTAAACAGAACAACAATTATACCCTGACTTAAATGAATAACTGTATTGCAATAAACACGATATGATCTTGTTCATGCTCAACGCAAACACCAAATAACATTTATTTAGGCTCAACACTAATCGCGAAGGTAGAGGTAGTGTGCGATGGTGATCGTATCAACCTTGGAATCACTTCCAACACACATCATCACCTCGTCCTTAACTAGTCTCTATTTATTCTGCTACTCTTGTTTCGAGTTACTAATCTTAGCAACCGAACCGGTATCAAATACCCAGGGGTTACTACGAACACTAGTAAAGTACACATGAATAACATGTATATCAAATATACTTTTGTTCATTTTGCCATCCTTCTTATCCGCCAAGTATTTTGGGTAGTTCCGGTTCCAGTGACCATTTCCTTTGCAGTTGAAGCACTCAGTTTTAGGCTTGGGTCTAGCTTTGGGCTTATTCACGGGAGTGGCAACTTGCTTGCCATTCTTCTTGAAGTTCCCTTTCTTTCCCTTGCCGTTTTTCTTGAAACTAGTGGTCTTATTAACCATCAACACTTGATGCTCTTTCTTGATTTCTACCTTCGCTGATTTCAGCATCGCGGAGAGCTCGGGAATCTTTTTGTCATCCCTTGCATATTATAGTTTATCTCGAAGTTCTAATAGCTTGGTGATAGTGACTAGAGAACTCTATCAATCACTATCTTATCTAGAAGATTGAATCCCACTTGATTCAAGTGATTGTAGTATCCAGACATTCTGAGCACATGCTCACCGGTTGAGCTATTCTCCTCCATCTTGTAGGCAAAGTACTTGTCAGAGGTCTCATACCTCTCGACACGGGAATGAGTGTGAAATACCAATTTCAGCTTTTGGAACATCTCATATACTCCGCGGCATTCAAAACATTTTTGAAGTCCCGGTTCTAGGCCGTAAAGCATCTATATGTTGATCATATCTACCATATGACTCATGTTCGACCTTTCGGTCTCCAGTGTTCCGAGACCATGTTTGTAGGCTTGTCAAGTTTAACCCAAGTATTCTGCATGTGCAAAACTGCCTTACACCCATTCTATGTGAACGTAGAGTCTATCACACCCGATCATGACGTGGTATCTCGAAACGGCGAACTTTCGCAATGGTGCATACTCGGGGAGAACACTTATATCTTGAAATTTAGTGAAGGGATCATCTTATAATGCTACCGTTGTTCTAAGCAAAATAAGATGCATAAAAGATAAACATCACATGCAATCAAAATATGTGACATGATATGGCCATCATCATCTTATGCTTTTGATCTCCATCTCCAAAGCATCGTCATGATCTCCATCTTCACCGGCTCGACACCTTGATCTCCATCATTGCATCGTGGTCGTCTCGTCAACTATTGCTTCTACAATTATTGCTAACGCATAGCGATAAAGTAAAGCAATTGCATGGCACTTGCATTTCATACAATAAAGAGACAACCATAAGGCTCCTGCCGGTTGCCGATAAATTATAAAACATGATCATCTCATACAATAACGTATATCACATCATGTCTTGACCATATCACATCACAACATACCCTGCAAAAACAAGTTAGACATCCTTTAGTTTGTTGTTTGCAAGTTTTACGTGGCTGCTACGGGTTTCTAGCAAGAACCGTTCTTACCTATGGCAAAAACCACAATGATGATTTACAAAGTTTGCAGTTTTAACCTTCTTCAAGTACCGGCTGCAGTCAAACTCGATTAAACTAAAGTAGGAGAAACATGCACCCGCCAGCCACCTTTATGCAAAACTAGTTGCATGTCAGTCAGTGGAACCGGTCTCATGTGCGTGGACATGTAAGGTTGGTCCGGGCCGCGTCATCCCACAATGCCGCCGAATCAAAATAAGACGTTGGTGGTAAGCAGTATGAACATCACCGCCCACAACTTCTTTGTGTTCTACTCGTGCATATCATCTACGCATAGACCTAGCTAGGATGCCACCGTTGGGAAACATTGCATGGAAAACAAAAAAATTCTACGCACACGCAGGATCTATCAAGGAGATGCATAGCAACGAGAGGGGAGAGTGTGTCTACGTACCCTCGTAGACCATAAGCGAAAGCGTTTAATAACGCGGTTGATGTAGTCGAACTTCTTCGCTCTCCAACCGATCAAGTACCGAACGTACGACACCTCCGCGTTCTGCACACGTTCAGCTCCGTGACATCCTCTGCCTTCTGGATCCAGCAAGACGGCGAGGTAGTAGATGAGTTCCGGCAGCACGACGGCATGGTGACGGTGATGGTGAAGTGATCTCTGCATGGGCTTCACCTAAGGACTACGAAAATATGACCGGGGGTGTAAACGGTGGAGGGGGGCGCCGCACACGGCTAGGCAATTGTCTGTTGTGTGCTAGGCGCCCCCCTCCCACATATATATAGGTGGGAGGGAGGGAGGAGCAGCCAAGGGGGGCACCCAAGTAGGGGGAATCCTACTTGGGGTCTCTCCCAAGCCGTGCCCCCCTCTCGACCATTTCGAGACTCCTTTTCATGTCCGCGATCTCATCAGGGACTCCGAACAACATTCGGTTACCAAAACATATGACACTATATCGTCAACGAACGTTAAGCGTGCGGACCCTACGGGTTCGAGAACTATGTAGACATGACCGAGACACCTCTCCGGTCAATAACCAATAGCGGAACCTGTATGCCCATATTGGCTCCTACATATTCTACAAAGATCTTTATCGGTCGAACTGTTATGACAACATACGTAATTGCCTTTGTCCATCGGTATGTTACTTGCCCGAGATTCGATCGTCGGTATCCCTATACCTAGTTTAATCTCGTTACCGGAAAGTCTCTTTACTCGTTCCGTAATACATCACCTCGTGACTAAATCCTTAGTCATTGGCTTGCAAGCTTATGATGTGTATTACCGAGAGGGCCCAGAGATACCTCTCCGATACTCGGAGTGAGAAATCCTAATCTTGATCTGTGCCAACTCAACAAACACCTTCGGAGATACCTGTAGAGCATCTTTATGATCACCCAGTTACGTTGTGACGTTTGATAGCACACAAGGTATTCCTCCGGTATCCGGGAGTTGCATAATCTCATAGTCGAAGGAATATGTATTTGACATGAAGAAAGCAATAGCAATAAACTGAACGATCAATATGCTAAGCTAACGGATGGGTCTTGTCCATCACATCATTCTCCTAATGATGTGATCCCGGTATCAAATGACAACACATGTCCCTGGTTAGGAAACCTTAACCATCTTTGATCAACGAGCTAGTCTAGTAGAGGCTTACTAGGGACACGGTATTTGTTTATGTATTCACACATGTATTTAAGTTTTCGATCAATACAATTCTAGCATGAATAAGGAAATATAAAATAATAACTTTATTATTGCCTCTAGGGCATATTTCCTGTAGCGACCTGACCTCAGACGGTCAAGTCTCTGTGCTTCAGTGTCATCCCTGGATCGGTAATGCTGACACACAGAGTACTCGAAGGATTTATAACAGAGTAGCAATCACACACTTATTACATCGAATGTCTCAAAAGAGAACTTATTACAATAAATAAGGCTTAAGGCCATCTAACACGATAACAGCGGAAAGCTTGGAAGATAAAGTGAGTCCATCAACTCCAACGGCATAGCTGAGTGCATGACAACGACCTATCGCACCTTTACTCGTCGTCTGAAAAGTCTGCAACATAATACGTTGCAGCCCGAAAATGGGTCAGCACATGGGATATGCTGGCAATATAACACAGTAGAACAATGAACGGATAAATGCTATCAGTACATGCATATATGGTTGTTGGAGGCTCTATGGTTATATAGTTTTTGCGAAAAGCCAATTTTTCCCTACAACAAAGGAATAAATTTTATTTAACTATCATGGTAGTTGAAACATCATTGAGAAGGTACCTCCAACTCAATCCCAATTAAAAGTAATTATCAACCCAACAAATTAAATTAGAGTGATGAGATACAATAGGATAATCCAAGTACTAGATACTCAAGATGTCCATAACCGGGGACACGGCTAACCATGATTAGTTTGTATACTCTGCAGAGGTTTGCACACTTTTCCCCACAAGACTCGATCTCCTCCATTGGATTTCTCGCACTACATGGTGTTTGAGAAACAGATGACCGAGACACAGTCTTTCAGAAGCATTAACTCTTTACTCCGGCTGGACAGTTACACCTACTTTCCCTCTACATCTGCTAGCCCACCACTGAAAGAGGTCACACAACATACTCAACTATGCCAGAGCCCATAATGGCTTGTGGCTGCACACGGACGTTTCTAGCATGAAATATCTCATGATCCCTTTGAGCCTGGGTGGCGGACCATAGGAGGATCACACGGTATATCCCCGGGATCTCCTAGGACAACACTGGTATATCCCCAGGTGCCCAAACAAGCAATCCGCCCAGATGTGTATTAAAGTTGCCACCTGAAGTTGAACCATTAATTAACAACTCACATCTGTCATGGATACACTCAAACCCAATCCACGTCTACGAGCATAGCATAGCAATATAAGCATAACGTAGAAGTAACTCCCAAGGGTTTGATATTAAAACAGGTAATAGGTTCTACCTCATCATCTTCTTCCCAAACCCACAAGTTAAACACATCCTATTCATGCAATGTTTTGAGAATTGTAACTAATGCATAAAATCTGGGTATGGAAGAAATATGATCAAAGTGTTACTTGCCTTGTTGACGATCCGTAAAACCTAGAGACTCGTAGTAGCACGCTTCGCACTCCGGGAATTCTATCGCAAACAAACAATAGAATTCATAAGCAATCAAGCAAAGATGCACGCGGAAAAATCAAATAAAAAGATCTAACCAGAAAGTTCAACTTAAGAACTCCGGTTTGCAAAAAGAATCAAATCAAACGGAGCAACGAAACTCAAACTGCGAAAGAAACAAGATCCGATTACTAATCTGGACTAAAGTCAAATTTTACAGTGCCCATCTTGTTTAAGTTGTTTAAACAGAAAGAGGGCTTCGAGACGAAGATCTAGGCGCTTGAATCGCCTGATTCCGATAAACGAGCGAAAAGATAAACTAAAACGAAAATCGGGTCAGAAATCACGATCGAAAATAATCGCGAAAAACCCTGGAAAAAGAAAAACTGACGAACAGACTAACAAACGAACGTTCGCTGTCTGTGACTAACGGGTGAACGGCGTTCGTTAAAACAAACGAATGAACGAACGCCCGCTGTTTAACCGAAACAAAAATCGATCTAAATAAAAAAATGGCAAGGGTTCGAAATAAACCGAACGGTTTTTGAGAAAAAACCGACGAACGGCGCGGCGACGGCGGCTACCTCGGCGAGGTCGGCGGCGGGACGGCTTCGGCGGCGGCGGGCGGGGCGGCTCCGACGGTGGCGGGCGAGGCGGCGGCGCGGCTCCGGCAGCGAGTGGGCGAGGCGGCGGCGCGCGGCTCCGGCGGCAAGCAGCGGCGGCGGCGGCTGGCGGCGGGGTCGGGCTAGGGTTTCGGGTGGGGTGGGCTGGTGGCCTGGCGGCTGGCGGCCTATAAGAGGCCGGCCGGGCAAAGTCCTAGTCAGTTACGGCCCGACTAAGTCGGTTGAATTTTTTTATAAAAAAAATATTTCGACGCGCAGAAAAAGAAAGAAAAGAAATACTAAACAGACTCCAAAAATCCCGAAATAAATTTTCCCCGTCCTCGAAAAATATGCCGGACAAGGTGAACATTCATTTGGGCCTAACATGCAATTTTGAAAAACACGTATTTTTCCTAATTCAAATAAAATTGCAATAAAATCCGGATAAAATCAAATTTTTGATTTTAATATTTTCCCTCCAATATTTCATTTATTTAGGAGAAGTCATATTATCTCCTCGCATATATATTTTGATATGAAATATTTTCGGAGAGAGAAATTAATTAAAACCAAAGTGATCCTTGTTTCAATATTTGATAAAATTCAAATATGAAAATCGTGAAATCCCCAACTCTCTCCGCAGGTCCTTGAGTTGCTTAGAATTTCAAGGATCGCAAACGAAAATAGAATAAAATGATATGCATGAATGACCTATGTATAACATTCCAAATTGAGAATTTGGGATGTTACAAACCTACCCCCCTTAAGATGAATCTCGTCCTCGAGATTCGGGTTGGCTAGAAAATAGGTGCGGGTGGTCTTTGAGTAAATCATCCTCTCGTTCCCAGGTAGGTTCATCCTCGGTATGGTGGCTCCACTAAACTTTGCAAAATTTGATAACCTTGCTGCGAGTAACCCGGCTGGCAAACTCTAGAATCTTGACAGGTTTCTCCTCATATGTCAAGTCACTATCCAACTGTATTGCTTCCATGGGCACTGTATCTCTCAGAGGAATATCGGCCATCTCCGCATGGCACTTCTTCAACTAGGAAACGTGAAACACATCATGAACTCCTGACAGTCCTTCGGGTAACTCCAACTTGTAGGCAACTTCTCCCATGCGTTCCAAAACACGGTACGGTCCTACAAATCTCGGGGCTAACTTTCCCTTAACTCCAAAACGTTTAACACCTCGCAAGGGTGACACTCGCAGATATGCTCCGTCTCCGATTTCATAGACTACATCCTTGCGTTTTGAATCTGCATAACTCTTCTGTCAGGACTGAGCTATCTTCAGTCTATCTCGAATCAGCTTAACCTTCTCCTCGGACTCCTTAATCAAATCCGGACCAAACAACTGACGGTCTCCAACTTCATCCCACATCAATGGTGTTCGGCATCTCCTTCCATACAAGGCTTCGAACGGTGCCATCTTCAAACTGGCCTGGTACCTGTTATTGTAAGAGAACTCCGCGTAGGGCAAGTTGTCATCCCAACTAGATCCATAATCTAAAGCACAAGCTCTCAACATGTCCTCCAGAATCTGATTGACTCTCTCGGTCCGTCCATCTGTCTGCGGGTGAAAAGTTGTACTGAACTCCAGCCTGGTACCCAAGGTCTGGTGCAGCTGGTGCCAAAATTTTGAAGTAAACTGTGTTCCTCTATCTGATACGATGGTCCTCGGAACTCCGTGCAGACATACGATCCTGGTCATATATATCTTAGCCAACTTTGCACTGGTATAGGTGGTTTTCACGGGGATAAAGTGGGCTACTTTGGTCAAGCGATCCACTACTACCCAGATAGAATCATATCCTGATCGGGTCCTGGGCAAACCGGTGATGAAATCCATGCCAAGCTTGTCCCACTTCCATTCGGGTATCGGCATGGGGCTGCAGTAATCCTGCTGGCTTCTGATGTTCTGCCTTCACTCTCTGACATACATCACATACGGCTACATACTCGGCAATGTCCTTCTTCATACCAGTCCACCAGAAACGCTCCTTCAAATCCAAATACATCTTAGTGTTTCCGGGGTGTATCAAGTATGGTGAGTCATGAGCTTCCTGTAGTATCAACTTCCTGATCTCTACATTATTGGGCACATATACATGGTCCTCGAACCATAAGGTGTCGTGCTCATCCTCACGAAAACCTTTGGCTTTTCCTTCGCTCATCTTCTCCTTTATGTCAGCAATCTCTTTGTCATCCTTCTGAGCTTCTCGAATCTTTCCCAACAATGTAGACTGAACTTCCATTGCTGTAACAAAACCTCTAGGAACAATCTCCAAACGTAGCTTCCTGAGATCCTCGGCTAACTCCTTTGGCATCCCTCCGCTTACAAGGGTGTTAACATAACTCTTACGGCTCAAAGCATCTGCTGCGACATTGGCCTTTCCTGGATGATAATGCAGCTTCATGTCATAATCCTTTATGAGCTCCAACCATCTCCTCTGCCTGAGGTTCAGCTCCTTCTGGGTAAAGATGTACTTCAAAATCTTGTGATCCGTGTATACATCACAACGGTTTCCGATGAGAAAATGTCTCCAGGTCTTGAGCGCGTGCACCACAACTGCTAACTCCAAATCATGCGTGGCATAATTCAATTCGTGCGATTTAAGTTGTCTTGAGGCATACAAAACAACCCTTCCATCTTGCATAAGTACTCCTCCAAGTCCTAAGCGAGAGGCGTCGCAATACACTTGGAAATCCTTGCGCATATCTGGCAGGATCAGCACTGGGGCTGTAGTCAAACATTTCTTCAACTCCTGGAAACTTGCTTCACATTATTCAGTCCAATGGAACTTGGTGTCCTTCTTCAACAATGCCGTCATAGGCTTCGCAATCTTGGAGAAATTCTCAATAAATCTTCGGTAGTATCTCGCAAGTCCAAGAAAACTGCGGATCTCTCCAACTAAGGTGGGTGCCAACCACTCAGTGACTGACTGAACCTTGGTGGGATCCACTGCTATACCTTCTCCTGATATAACATGTCCAAGAAATCCAACTTCCTTCAACCAAAACTCACATTTGCTGAACTTGGCATATAACTGATGTTCCCTGAGCTTCTCGAGAACTAAACGCAAATGCTCCTTGTGTTCCTCTTCATTCTTTGAGTATACCAAGATATCATCTATAAACACCATGACAAATTTATCCAAGAACTCCATGAACACCTTGTTCATCATACTCATGAAATAGGCAGGGGCGTTAGTTTGTCCAAATGACATAACCGTATACTCATACAGCCCATACCTTGTGGTGAAAGCTGTCTTAGGTATATCCTTCTCCCGAATCTTCAACTGGTGATATCCCGATCGCAAGTCGATCTTCGAAAACACCTGTGCTCCTTGCAGTTGGTCAAACAAATCATTGATCATCGGCAGTGGGTACTTGTTCTTGATTGTTACTTCATTCAACGCACGATAATCAACCACCATTCTTAAGGATCCATCCTTCTTCTCGACCAAGAGCACTGGGGCTCCCCACGGTGATGAACTTAGTCGAATGTAACCTTTCTCCAACAATTCCTTAATCTGTTTCTTAATCTCCTCCAGATCATTTGCGGGCATCCGGTATGGTCTCTTAGATATTGGTCCGGTGCCTGGCAATAGTTTTATCAAAAACTCGATGTCTCGATCTGGTGGCATGCCTGGTAACTCCTCTGGAAATACATCTGGGTAATCCTTTACTACCGACACTTCCTCCTGAACAACTCCCGTGAGAGAATTTACTTGAGTCCTCCTCGGCGCATGCCTGGATACATACTTGATCCTTTTTCCCTCCGGGGTGGTGAGTGAAATCGACTTACTCGCACACTCGATGTTTCCCCCATACATCGATAGCCAATCCATTCCTAGTATCACATCCAATCCTTGTGACTCCAAAATTATCAGGTCTGAGGGGAAAACATGGCTCCCAATGGTCAATGGCATCTGAAAACATCCTTGACTTGCCATATACTCCGCTCCTGGTGAACTTACTAACATTGGTGTCCTAAGTACCTTAGTGGGCAACTTATACTTATCCACGAATCCCCTTGATATGTATGAATGCGATGCACCAGTATCGAAAAGAACAATTGCAGTAAAAGACTTAACCAAAAACTTACCGATAACTGCATCTGGCTGCTCCTCAACTTCCTCCACGTTCACGTGGTTCACTTGTCCCCTGTTGAAAGGGTTGGGCTTCTTCTCAGCGCTTCCATTGCCATTGCGGTTCTTCAATTCCGGACAATCGTTGGCGTAGTGCCCAGTCTTCCCGCACTTGAAACAAGTAATGTGACTTTGATCCTTCTTGGCGGGTGTGGCTGGGTTAGAGCGGTTCTGATTGCTGCCTGCTCCATTCCCGTTTCCATTCTTGGGGCCATTGCGATTATGGGAACTACCTCCATTGTGAGTGTGGCCTCCATGGTTATGGATAAGTCCTCCCGAGTTCGGGGTGAAACGAGGCTTCTGCTGAGCTCCAGAATTGTACTTTCCTTGTCCATACATCCTGTTGCGGCTCTCAATCTGCTGCTGCTTCCCTTCAATCATAAGAGCCTTGTCTACCAACTCCTGGTCGTTGTTAAATGTTGCCACCATCAACTGCATGCTCATCTCATCATTCAGCCCTTCCATAAACGTCTCCTACTTCGTGGCATCTGTGGCCACATCATCAGGGGCATAACGAGACAACTTACTAAACTCATCTACGTACTGAGCCACATTACGGTTTCCCTGGCGTAAGTTGCGAAACTCACGCTTCTTCATGCTCATAGCTCCAGTTGAGACATGAGCTATGCGGAATGCTTGCTGAAACTGATCCCAAGTGATATTTGCTATAGGGAAAGTGGCTGTGTAATTCTCCCACCATGATGCTGCTGGTCCATCCAATTGGTGTGTGGCAAAACGCACCTTCTCAGCATCTGTGCAACCTGCGGTGGTCAACTCCCTTCCAATCTTGCGTAACCAGTCATCCGCAACTATGGGCTCGGTGCTACTGGAAAACACCGGCGGCTGTAACCTCAGAAAGAGGGCTAAGTTGTCAACTGGAGGTGGTGGCAGTGGGTTGTTGTTGTTGTTGTTGTTGTTGTTGCCTTGGTTCTGGACTAATATCTGCATCAAGGCATTCTGCTGCTGAATCAACTGGGTGATCTCCGGTGGGAAGACAAATCCGGTGTCACGTCTCGGAGGCATCTGATGGGTTTAGAGGGGAGAGATTAGAATAGAAAAAGGTCTAGTGAGAAAGCACTACCCATATGCACATGAGACAAACACAATCATATCATATCACTCAATCAAGCAAGCAAGGGCATACAATCGGTCTAGAACTATCGTTAAAAAGTGCTCAGACTACTACTATGTACAGGGGGAATACTACTAGTCATATGGTGGTCATCTAGAAATATTGATCGGTGGAAGACTCCATGAGATCCGCTCCAGCTTCGTCTTCATAATCATCATCACTATCGTTAGGGTCGGAGTCGGTGTCGTCGATGATGATGTAGTTCTCCGGACAAGTGGAATCGTCGTCCTCTCCTCCTGGCGCAGGGTCTCCCATGAAAACTCCTAGCTTCCTTGTCAGGTCGTCGTTCTTCTCCACGAGTATGATGATTTCCTCCTCATAATCGCCGCGTGTAGCCTTGAGTTCCTCTTCAAGCTCGGGATCCTTGTCATCACCTTCTTCAAATCTATCATGCCTGCGCACATCTGGTTCTCCTGGCGTCGAATGTGCTGGTTTAGCTCCTGGATGAATGCTGCAATGGACCTGTCCCTCCTGGTGCTGACTATCTCCCACTGCTCATCTCTGCGCCCACATATCTGGTAGATAGTATCCTTGAGATCCTTGTGGTAAACTTCGCCGATGCGTCCCATGGTGATGTGGGCTGCCATGCTCTTTCCTAGACTCCAGGTTGGGGCATCAAAGGAAAACTCTATAGGTTCCGTAACTGGCGTGAATGTCCTTCCTGGAACTTGAACTTGAATCATCCAGCGCTCCTCTTCTGGTAATGTGGCGTTGTAGGTCCCGGTGAAGCTTGGTATTCCAATATTCAGGTATCTAGTGACTTCCTTCAAGTGTCGTCCAAAGGGTGCGTCTTCATCCGGTTGTGCAAACTTGTTCCTCGGGTCCGCCATCCTAAAGAGTAGAATATGGAGAGGGTCAGAAATGAGTAGAGAAGAGTGACCTATGGCTTTCTTAGTGGTCGTGTCCTACATTCAGCGTGTGCTCTGATACCATCTTGTAGCGACCCGGCCTCGGACGGTCAAGTCTCTGTGCTTCAGTGTCATCCCTGGATCGGTAATGCTGACACACACAATACTCTAAGGATTTATAAAAGAGTAGCAATCACACACTTATTACATCGAATGTCTCAAAAGAGAACTTATTACAATAAATAAGGCTTAAGGCCATCTAACACAATAACAGCGGAAAGCTTGGAAGATAAAGTGAGTCCATCAACTCCAACGGCATAGCTGAGTGCATGACAACGACCTATCGCACCTTTACTCGTCGTCTGAAAAGTCTGCAACATAATACGTTGCAGCCCGAAAACGGGTCAGCACATGGAATATGCTGGCAATATAACACAGTAGAACAATGAACGGATAAATGCTATCACTACATGCATATATGGCTGTTGGAGGCTCTATGGTTATATAGTTTTTGCGAAAAGCCAATTTTTCCCTACAACAAAGGAATAAATTTTATTTAACTATCATGGTAGTTGAAACATCATTGAGAAGGTACCTCCAACTCAATCCCAATTAAAAGTAATTATCAACCCAACAAATTAAATTAGGTGATGAGACACAATAGGATAATCCAAGTACTAGATACTCAAGATGTCCATAACCGGGGACACGGCTAACCATGATTAGTTTGTACACTCTGCAAAGGTTTGCGCACTTTTCCCCACAAGGCTCGATCTCCTCCGTTGGATTTCTCGCACTACATGGTGTTTGAGAAACGGATGACCGAGACACAGTCTTTCAGAAGCATTAACTCTTTACTCCGGGTGGACAGTTACACCTACTTTCCCTCTACATCTGCTAGCCCACCACTGAAAGAGGTCACACAGCATACTCAACTATGCCAGAGCCCATAATGGCTTGTGGCTGCACACGGAAGTTTCTAGCATGAAATATCTCACGATCCCTTTGAGCCTGGGTGGCGGACCGTAGGAGGATCACACGGTATATCCCCGGGATCTCCTAGGACAACACTGGTATATCCCCAGGTGCCCAAACAAGCAATCCGCCCAGATGTGTATTAAAGTTGCCACCTGAAGTTGAACCATTAATTAACAACTCACATCTGTCATGGATACACTCAAACCCAATCCACGTCTACGAGCATAGCATAGCAATATAAGCATAACGTAGAAGTAACTCCCAAGGGTTTGATATTAAAACATGTATTAGGTTCTACCTCATCATCTACTTCCCAAACCCACAAGTTAAACACATCCTATCCATGCAATGTTTTGAGGATTGTAACTAATGCATAAAATCTGGGTATGGAAGGAATATGATCAAAGTGTTACTTGCCTTGCTGACGATCCGCAAAACCTAGAGACTCGTAGTAGCACGCTTCGCACTCCGGGAATTCTATCGCAAACAAACAATAGCATTCATAAGCAATCAAGCAAAGATGCACGGGTAAAACTCAAATAAAAAGATCTAACCAAAAAGTTCAACTTAAGAACTCCGGTTTGCAAAAAGAATCAAATCAAACGGAGCAACGAAACTCAAACTGCGAAAGAAACAAGATCCGATTACTAATCTGGACTAAAGTCAAATTTTTACAGTGCCAAAATCTTGTTCAAGTTGTTTAAACATAAAGAGGGCTTCGAGACGAAGATCTAGGCGCTTGAATCACCTGCTTCCGATAAACGAGCGAAGAGATAAACTAAAACGAAAATCGGTTCAGAAATCACGATCGAAAATAATCGCGAAAAACCCTGGAAAAAAACTGACGAACAGGCTAACGAACGAACGTTCGCTGTCTGTGACTAACGGGTGAACGGCGTTCGTTAAAACGAATGAATGAACGAACGTCCGCTGTTTAACCGAACCGAGTAAACCGAAACAAAAACCGTTCTAAATAAAAAACGGCTACGATTTGAAATAAACCGAACGGTTTTTGAGAAAAAAACCGACGAACGGCGCGGCGGCGGCTACCCCGGCGAGGTTGGCGGCGGCGGCGGGCGGGGCGGCTCCGGCGGTGAGCGGGCGAGGCGGCGGCGCGGCTCCGGTGGCGACCGGGCGAGGCGGCGGCGCGCGGCTCCAGCGGCAAGCAGTGGTGGCGGCGCGAGCGGCGGCGGCTGGTGGCGGGGTCGGGCTAGGGTTTTGGGTGGGGTGGGCTGGCGGCTTATAAGAGGCCGGCCGGGCGAAGTCCTAGTCGGTTACGGCCCGACTAAGCCGGTTGACTTAAAAAAATAATTTATTTTGACGCACAGAAAAAGAAAGAAAAGAAATACTAAACGGACTCCAAAAATCCCGAATAAATTTCCCCGTCCTCTAAAAATATGCTGGACAAGGTGAACATTTATTTGAGCCTAACATGCAATTTTGAAAAACACGTATTTTTCCTAATTCAAATAAAATTGCAATAAAATCCTGATGAAATCAAATTTTTTATTTTAATATTTTCCCTCCAATATTTCATTTATTTTGGAGAAGTCATATTATCTCCTCTCATATATATTTTGATATGAAATATTTTCGGAGAGAGAAATTAATTAAAACCAAAGTGATCCTTGTTTCAATATTTGATAAAATTCAAATATGAAAATCGTGAAATCCGCAACTCTCTCCGTGGGTCCTTGAGTTGCTTAGAATTTCAAGGATCGCAAACGAAAATGCAATAAAATATGATATGCATGAATGACCTATGTATAACATTCCAAATTGAGAATTTGGGATGTTACATTTCCTTCACTTCTCTCCACTCCGTCGACACACATCGGAGCTGCAAGCCAGAGGACTTCACCGCCAGGAGCCAGAGATCGATCCCAGAGCTTAGCTCTGTATTTGTTCAAACGTTTTGTAACTTGTTGCCAAGGGGGGGGGAGTAAATATAGATCATAGGGCTTTGAGAGAGTGTGTGTGTCTTTCGCTTTTGCTCGTTTGTTTCGTGCTTGTGCTACTTTGGTTACTTTGCCGGTGCTTGTGTGTGATATTATGCTACATTTGTGATTGATCATACCGTACTTCATTGCTATGCATGCCACTTATCCATCATTTGTGATTATTGCTATGATCATTCACTTGTACGTTTGGTGATGAGTGCTTGATGTATTTCATTCATATCATTTTGTGTGCTCCACCAAGATGTATGTGATATGGACGAGTTACTCATGATCCTAATCGATTATGGATTTGCATTCAAACACAAATTTTAAATAATGCATAACTTTAGGGGGAGCTCTTACTTATCACATACTTTTCGAAGCGGTGATATTATTCATTGATAATGTCGAAGGTTTGTTCTATATGTTGTCATCATTTACCAAAAAGGGGCAGATTGAAAGGGGAAGCTAGCTTTGATCCTGCCTTTGTTTTATTTTTAGGGCTTGTTGAACTGTGCCCTCAGCAGAACCCATGTACTTTGTGTCGTGCTACCCTTTGGGCATGTGTGTGGTATGAACTTTGTTGGACCATGTGCTTGTGGTGGTTTGATTTATATATAAAGCGGGTGATGAGGACATCAATACCATTGTTACACCCACAACCCCTGCTACTATACATACTGGACCGATTACTAGAGCTCGCGCACGCCAATTAAATTACCAGGTACTTTCGTTTCTTGGTAATGATTCTAATGTTCATGAGAATATGATGCTGCCTAAATTGGATACACTTGTTTTGCTTACAAATGAAGGGCCTAGCTTGGAGAAGGATGAACATTGGAGCAAGAACAAGCATGGAGTTGATGGCATGCGCAAGGGAGACAAGAACAGAGTTTCAAGTGATGATTTCAGGACTTTGAAGCCACCATAATGAGTGCATGAAGCCTTGAACGAAATATACAAGATGCCACTTCATAATTTTCGTCCAGAGGCTATTCTAGGTGTTGCGTCACCTTATTTTTGGGCCAGGCCCATGTAATTTCGAAATACTTCAATATAGGCTGTTTTTAGAGTCCGTATGTGTGGGGAAACAAGAGTTAGGGTGGGTTTCGGACCCCTTCTCCAAGGGCCACGAAATTCCCCCCTCTTCCTCCATATATACAGCCCCTAGGGCATTGTTTAGACTTTGGGTTTTGTTTAGATTAAAATCTCGCCATAGCTGCAACTTCGCGTACTTCGTTTGTGTTCAACGACCAGACAAAGGCGTCACAGAACCCCACCTTCATTAATAAAGCTTTCCTCTTTTATTCGCAATATCCATATTGCAATCTCAGTTTCTTGCTTGTTCTTCGTTTGCTCGCAGGAAATAGACCCCCGTGGTCAGGTTGATCGTGCTCTGGCGTGGTCAATAACCCCTCGGAAGTTGGTTTAGCGATTGCTAAGGCGCGACGTCTTCGCACGTTCGTAGTCGGATCGTCAAAGTCGACTCCCACGGAAAACGATTGCTATCTCATCGAAACATCGGGACACCTTGGCCTCTATCAAGTGGTATCAGATTTTCAGGTTGCTCGGTGAGATTTTACAGTTTTTCGTAGTTTAGATCGAGTATGTTCTTCATACCTATAGTCCACGAAAAAGCCACAAAAAAATTAGGGTTAGTTCATCATATCCGAACCAATCTGAGCCTTTGCATAATCTTTTTAGGGTTTTTGCTTTGTTGAATTTGCGGTTGCATCGTCGTGTCAAGTTGCTGGTCTTAGAGTCTAGTCTTTTAGAGTTTCGAGTTCTGGTCATAAGTTGTCACGCCGCCACCGCACCATCATCATCGCCCGTGCCAGCTACCACCACCGCTTATCCGCCACCGCTCTGAATCCGTATCCATATACCACCACCAATCCGTATCCATATACCACCACCGCTACCATATACCACCACCGCTGCCATATCCTACCACCATATATCCACCACCAATCCAAGTTCTTTTCATATTAGGTTTGTTTTCGAGATCCATCTTTTTTTCCGTTTCGTGTTTTCTTGCCTGAGTAGGTCTTGGGAAAAAAATCGGCCAGTTTTTAGGCCAAAATTTCGGCTTCCCGGATTTTTTTTCCTATCCTATTTTTAGGATTTTCTGAGTCATTTGAGCCACGCGCCATCATAGTGATTTTTTGTCGCACTTTTCCGTCGTTGTTGCCCTGATTTCTGAAAAAAAGTCAAAAACAATTCGTGCCCATCCTGTCAGTTTGACCTGGGAAGAGTTTTGAGACACTCGCCATTATAGTGATTTTTTGCAAAAAAAAGAGCGCCGAAAAAAAACAGAGCAATTTTTTTTCCAGAGTGTGCTTTTCCCTTGTTTACGTGCAGCGCCATGATTTTGTTAGTGTTCTAGGCTCGCGTCTCTAGCACGGTCTAGCCTAGGACCAGCACAGTACCGTCGTTGAGCGTTTATTCAACTTTGCATCTCTGAATTGATTATTGCTGACCCTTTTTGCTACCATATTATAAGCCTTCCCAGCTCCACATACATCTACGTCATGCATTTGACTCTCCCTGGTAATCGCTCTATCCAAGCTTTGAGAGTTTTGACTACAACGGTTGCCGATCACCGCCTGCTGCTGGGTAAGAACTGGTAAGAATTTGAGATTTGCTTGACGGATTTGTGACACCCACCACCACCACCACTTGTTAGTAGTCTGTAGGATCATATTCTTGTGTGTTTCCATTGCTGCTAACCATGCCAGGATCACAAGCCGACGAGATTGACTGGGAGAACTTAACGAACAAGGAGCTTCATGATAAGTTTCAGCAAATGATGACTGAACAGGTGCAAATGTGCTGAACAATTTTGAAGAGGCCATGGAGAAGATCACTGGACTTGAGAAGACGTTCGAAACAAAGCTCGATAACAGATTTAATGAACTGCTTGCGCGTCTTCCACCACCGGCTACACCTGCCGCACCTCTGCAACAACAACAAGAACAACTACCTCCACGTCGCGAAACAGCCCTCCGCCGAGCGAGCCGTGTCCTTCTTCAGCCTGGCCAAACTGTTGGTGCTGCTGTTGATACTTCTATGGCTCCTGCTGCTGATGCGGAGGATGATTATGCGGGAGATTACGAGGATGAGGTTGATCAAAATCAGAACTACGTGCAACCACCAGCACCACAACCACCAGGTCGTCCACATGCAAATAATGGCAATGTTAGGGCTCCCCTCAGGTACGAGATCATGACCATCTCCCTAAACTGAAATTGAATATTCCACCATTTGAGGGAAGATATGTTCCTGATATATATCTTACTTGGGAGTTAGAAACTGAACAACGATTTACATGTTTACAATATCCTGAGGAGAGACGTGTTCCTGCTGCTGTTTGTGCTTTCACTAGCTTTGCATGTGTTTGGTGGTCTGAACATTGTAGATTATATCCTATTCCAGCTACTTGGGCTTCTTTGAAAACTGCTATGCATACTCGTTGGGTTCCACCATATTATCAACGTGAGTTAATTCAAAAATTGCAGCGTTTAAGACAAGGAAAAAATTCTGTAGAAGAATATTATCAGGAATTACAAACTGGCATGATTAGATGTGGTATTGTTGAGGAGAATGAAGCTATGCTTGCACGTTTTATGGGTGGATTAAATAGAGAGATTCAGACCATTCTAGAGTATAAGGAGTATAATAATATCACTCGTTTATTCCATCTTGCTTGTAAAGCTGAACGTGAAGTGCAGGATCGACAGGCATTGGCGCGAACTAACTTTTCTGCAGGTCGACCTTCATCATGGACACCACGTGCATCCTCTACTTCCACTGCACCATCACCTCCATCAGGTGCCACCTCCAGCCGTGATACAAGAAAGCAGGCACAACCACCACTCTCTGCCAAGAGCACACCTGCGGGCCTGCGCAGAGCTCTTCTTCTTCCATGGCGTCAACAGGGCACACAAGTGATATTATTTGTCGTCGTTGTAAGGGAAGAGGACATTTTGCGAGAGAATGCAAATCTCAGCGTGTGATGATTGCTACTGAGGATGGTGGGTATGAGTCCGCTAGTGACTATGATGAGGAGACTTTGGCTCTTATTACACATGAAGAACACGGTGGAGATGATTCTGATCATGAGACGCAATACATGGCTGCTGAAGATGCTGACAGGTATGAATGTTTAGTTGCTCAACGTGTTTTGAGTGTGCAGGTTACACAAGCTGAGCAAAATCAGAGGCATAATTTGTTCCATACAAAGGGAGTTGTGAAGGAACGTTCTATTCGCGTCATCATAGATGGAGGGAGCTGCAACAACTTGGCTAGCATGGAGATGGTGGAGAAGCTATCTCTCACCACAAGACCACATCCACATCCTTACTACATCCAATGGTTCAACAACAGCGGCAAGGTTAAGGTAACACGTACTGTTCATGTGCATTTTAGTATCTCTACATATGCTGATTATGTTGATTGTGATGTGGTACCTATGCAAGCATGTTCCTTATTACTTGGTAGACCATGGCAATTTGATAAAAATTTGTACACCATGGTAGAAACAATCAGTATACTCTTGTTCATAAGGATAAAAATATTACTTTGCTTCCTATGACTCCTGATTCCATTTTGAAAGATGATATTAATAGAGCTAATAAAGCAAAACAGGAGAAAAATAAGAGTGAAAATCAGATTGTGGCAAAAGATTTGAGCAACAAATGAAGCCTAATAATAAACCATCTAGTGTTGCTTCTGAAATTAAATTGAAAAGTGCATGTTTACTTGCCACCAAATCTGATATTGATGAGCTAGATTTTAGCAAATCTGTTTGCTATGCTTTTGTGTGCAAAGAGGCATTATTTTCATTCGAGGACGTGCCTTCCTCTTTGCCCCCTGCTGTCACTAACATTTTGCAGGAGTTCGCTGACGTCTTCCCACAAGACGTGCCACCGGGATTACCACCTATTCGAGGGATTGAGCATCAAATTGACTTAATTCCCGGTGCATCGCTACCCAACCGTGCACCATACCGTACCAATCCAGAGGAGACGAAGGAGATTATGCGTCAAGTACAGGAGCTGCTCGACAAAGGTTATATACGCGAATCTCTTAGTCCTTGTGCTGTTCCTATTATACTAGTGCCTAAAAAGGATGGTACGTCGCGTATGTGTGTTGATTGTAGAGGCATTAATAATATTACTATTCGTTATCGTCATCCTATTCCTAGGCTAGATGATATGCTTGATGAATTGAGTGGCTCTACAATATTCTCCAAAGTTGATTTGCGTAGTGGATACCATCAAATTCGTATGAAATTGGGAGATGAATGGAAAACAACATTTAAAACTAAGTTTGGTTTATATGAGTGGTTAGTCATGCCTTTTGGGTTAACTAATGCACCTAGTACTTTCATGAGACTAATGAACGAAGTTTTACGTGCTTTCATTGGACGATTTGTGGTAGTCTATTTTGATGATATACTGATTTATAGCAAATCTTTGGAAGAACATTTGGAACATTTACGTGTGTTTTTATTGCTCTACGTGATGCACGTTTGTTTGGTAACCTTGGGAAGTGCACCTTTTGCACCGACCGAGTATCTTTTCTTGGCTATGTTGTTACTCCACAGGGAATTGAAGTTGATAAAGCCAAGATTGAAGCTATTGAGAGTTGGCCGCAGCCCAAAACGGTCACACAAGTGAGGAGTTTTCTTGGACTCGCTGGTTTCTATAGGCGTTTTGTGAGAGATTTTAGCACCATTGCTGCACCTCTCAATGAGCTTACAAAGAAGGATGTGCCTTTTGTTTGGGGTACCGCACAGGAAGAAGCCTTCACGATATTGAAAGATAAGTTGACACATGCTCCTTTACTCCAACTTCCTGATTTTAATAAGACTTTTGAGCTTGAATGTGATGCTAGTGGAATTGGATTAGGAGGTGTGTTATTACAAGATGGCAAACCTGTTGCATACTTTTCTGAAAAATTGAGTGGGCCTAGTCTGAACTATTCTACTTATGATAAAGAATTATATGCTCTTGTTCGGACCTTAGAAACATGGCAACATTATTTATGGCCCAAAGAATTTGTTATACATTCTGATCATGAATCTTTGAAACACATTAAAAGTCAAGCAAAACTGAACCGTAGACATGCTAAATGGGTTGAATTCATTGAGACTTTCCCTTATGTCATTAAACACAAGAAGGGTAAAGAAAATGTTATTGCTGATGCATTGTCTCGTCGTTATACTATGCTTTCACAACTTGACTTTAAAATATTTGGTTTGGAGACCATCAAAGATCAATATGTGCATGATGCTGAATTTAAAGATGTATTGCAGAATTGTAAAGAAGGTAGAACATGGAACAAGTTCGTCGTTAACGATGGATTTGTGTTTCGTGCTAACAAGCTATGCATTCCAGCTAGCTCCGTTCGTCTTTTGTTGTTGCAGGAGGCGCATGGAGGAGGACTAATGGGACACTTTGGCGTGAAGAAGACGGAGGATATACTTGCTACACATTTCTTTTGGCCAAAGATGAGACGGGATGTTGAGCGTTTTGTTGCTCGCTGCACTACATGTCAAAAAGCTAAGTCACGACTCAATCCTCATGGTTTATATATGCCTTTGCCTGTACCTAGTGTTCCTTGGGAGGATATATCTATGGACTTTGTTTTAGGTTTACCTCGAACAAAGAAGGGGAGGGATAGCATATTTGTTGTCGTGGATAGGTTCTCGAAAATGGCACACTTTATACCATGTCATAAAAGCGATGATGCTGTTAATGTTGCTGATTTGTTCTTTCGTGAAATTATTCGCTTGCATGGTGTGCCAAATACTATTGTTTCAGATCGTGATACTAAATTTCTTAGCCACTTTTGGAGATGTTTATGGGCTAAGTTGGGGACTAAACTGCTTTTTAGTACTACTTGTCACCCCCAAACTGATGGTCAAACTGAAGTAGTCAATAGAACATTGTCTACTATGCTTAGGGCTGTTTTGAAGAATAATAAGAAAATGTGGGAAGAATGCTTGCCTCATATTGAATTTGCTTATAATCGTTCGTTGCATTCTACTACTAAGATGTGCCCTTTTGAAATTGTGTATGGTTTCCTACCTCGTGCACCCATTGATTTGTTGCCTCTTCCATCTTCGGAGAAGGTTAATTTTGATGCTAAACAACGTGCTGAATTGATCTTAAAAATGCATGAGTTAACTAAGGAAAACATTGAGCGTACGAATGCTAAATATAAACTTGCTGGAGATAAGGGTAGAAAACATGTTGTCTTTGCACCTAGAGATCTTGTTTGGTTACATTTGCGTAAGGATAGGTTTCCTAATTTGCGCAAATCAAAGCTAATGCCACGTGTTGATGGTCCTTTTAAGGTGTTAGAGAAAATAAATGATAATGCATATAAACTTGAGCTGCCTGCAGATTTTGGGGTTAGTCCCACTTTTAACATTGCAGATTTGAAGCCTTATTTGGGTGAGGAAGATGAGCTTCAGTCGAGGACGACTTCATTTCAAGAAGGGAAGGATGATGAGGACATCAATACCATTGTTACACCCACAACCCCTGCTACTATACACACTGGACCGATTACTAGAGCTCACGCACGCCAATTAAATTACCAGGTACTTTCGTTTCTTGGTAATGATTCTAATGTTCATGAGAATATGATGCTGCCTAAATTGGATACATTTGTTTTGCTTACAAATGAAGGGCCTAGCTTGGAGAAGGATGAACATTGGAGCAAGAACAAGCATGGAGTTGATGGGATGCGCAAGGGAGACAAGAACAGAGTTTCAAGTGATGATTTCAGGACTTTGAAGCCACCATAATGAGTGCATGAAGCCTTGAACGAAATATACAAGATGCCACTTCATAATTTTCGTCCAGAGGCTATTCTAGGTGTTGCGTCACCTTATTTTTCGGCCAGGCCCATGTAATTTCGAAATACTTCAATATAGGCTGATTTTAGAGTCCGTATGTGTGGGGAAACAAGAGTTAGGGTGGGTTTCGGACCCCTTATCCAAGGGCCACGGAATCCCCCCCCCCCCTCTTCCTCCATATATATAGCCCCTAGGGCATCGTTTAGACTTTGGGTTTTGTTTAGATTAAAAGTTCGCCATAGCTGCAACTTCGCGTACTTCGTTTGTGTTCAACGACCAGACAAAGGCGTCACAGAACCCCACCTTCATTAATAAAGCTTTCCTCTTTTATTCGCAATATCCAGATTGCAATCTCAGTTTCTTGCTTGTTCTTCATTTGCTCGCAGGAAATAGACCCTCGTGGTCAGGTTGATCGTGCTCCGGCGTGGTCAATAACCCCTCGGAAGTTGGTTTAGCGATTGCTAAGGCGCGACGTCTTCGCACGTTCGTAGTCGGATCGTCAAAGTCGACTCCCACAGAAAACAATTGCTCTCTCATCGAAACATCAGGACACCTTGGCCTCTATCAGCGGGGCGAAAGCCTTTTTCGATAAGTGCAACCAATACTCGGGTGGTTTTGGTAATTAATAACAACATATATATCATTGAACTAATTCCTATACAAAGATCATTTCAGGCAAGTTCAATTAGGCATGGCAAAGATATGTGATTGTGGACCCTTCAAAATGCAAAGGACATGCATTGGCAAAAGCTCCAAGACTATTTTTGGTTGAGTGATCAAAGATCACATTGAGTTCATAGGAAAGCCAATACTATTAAAAGGGGATGAGGTTTTGATCATGAGTCATTTGCTCAAGTGCTTGAAGATACCAAAAAACCCAGCCACATTCTCACTATCCAATATGTCCAAAACCCTAAAGACATTCTTGGTCCCACAGAAACATATACACTCGGACCCACCGAGATACACAAGGCACAGCCACAGCCTAAACCCTAGAAACTCGGTTCCACCGAGATGGCATTCGGTCCCACCGAAGTGCACTGCAAACTTTCTATAACCCATCGTGTTCATTTCGTAATTACAGAGTGAAACCGGTCGGAATTACCAAAACGATGCAAGTGCTTAGGTCATCAGATATGGGAACCACCGAGTGGATGCATCCGGTCTCATTGAAAGATCTAACATTCGAATCTTTTATACTAGTCGGTCTCACCGAGTTTTTTACCCGGTCTCACCGAGTTGTGCATAAAGTGTGTAACAGCTAGATCTTTGGTGATGGCTATAAATACCCCACCCCACCACATACTCTCAAAGAGAGCAACTAGGACGAAACTACACTTTCCATATCCATTTCCTCAGAGAGAGCCACTACTTGTATTGAGATCAAGGCATTCCACTCCAACCATTTGATCCTTGATTTCTAGCCCCCTCAAGTTGCTTTTCACTCCAATCCTTCTCCCACCACCATGCCAAATCTATGAGAGAGTGATTGAGTGTTGAGGAGACTATCTTTTGAAGCACAAGAGCAAGGAGTTCATCATCAACAACAACATCTATTATCTTTTGGAGAGTGGTGTCTCCTAGATTGGTTAGGTGTCACTTAGGAGCCTCCAAAGCTTGTGGAGTTGAACCAAGGAGCTTGTAAGGGCAAGGAGATCGTCTGCTTCATGAAGATCTACCCCGGGTGAGGCTAGCCCTTCATGGGCGTAAACCATGATGGAATAGACAAGGTTGCTTCTTTGTGGACCCTTTATGGGTGGAGCCCTCCGTGGACTTGTGCAGCCGTTACCCTCCGTGGGTTGAAGTCTCGATCAATGTGGATGTACGATAGCACCACCTATCAGAACCACGCCAAAAATCTCGGTGTCTTCATTGTGTTTGATATCTCCGATCCCCTCCTTTACATTCATATGCAAAGTCTTTACTTTCCGCTGCCTACTATCTAGACTTGCATGTGTAGGGTGTTGCTTGACTTGTGATTGTTGCTAAAACTTGCCTACAACTAAAATTGGAAAAAGGCTACGTTTTATTTGGTCAAGTAGTCTAATCACCCCCTCTGGACCTACTTACGATCCTACACGCCCCCTTTCACATGGAAAGGAGAGAGGAGGCCGAATTGGGGAGGGATTCCCCCTCCCCTAGGTCGACTCAGGGGGGAGGGGACTTTCCCCACTTGTGTGGTGCCCCCTCCTCTCCCTCCAACCTATATATACTAGAGGCTTTGGCACTTTTTCTCTGCACAAGTTTTGGAGTCTCTTCTAGTTCTCTAGTTCTAGTTCTAGTTCGCTCTAGTTGAACGATTAGATCTATACCTAGATCCTCTCATCCTCATAATTAGAAGCCCAGTGTGGTTCTAATCTCCTTCCTCTAATTCTCCGGTGATGATTAGCTCTAGACGGCGAAACGCTGACCGTACACTTGCAACTCATAGAGAGGCCGTGCTTTTGGTCTTCCGTTCGAGAGACTGTTTGTGGGCGGTTCGCGGGATCGTTCACCTACGTTTCGAGGGACTTCAAGTACGATCAACACCGACTCGTCTTCTTCCGCTATAACTCGGAGTCAGTAATGATCTGATCCAAACCATTCATTGCACGTTCATAGTGTTCTTGAGTGATCATGGGGCGATTCTTTTTCGTTTGTTTTCTACTACATTTCCCAACACCTTGGAAATAAAGCTCTCTCGTGCATTGGAGCTGCGTGTGTTTCCATTTTTCTACTACTAACATCTAAAGGGGAGCTTGCACTTGTTGCTTCCATCGCTTTGACCTCCTCCCACCGTGTACATGCCCCCTTCCAATGTCTCACCTCGTCACCCACCGATTGTTTTCTACCCCCAAGCAACATAATGGAAACCATGCCTATCCACGTCGAGCCCGATCAACCAAGGCTTGTTGTTGCTGTCTTTGGATGCCAGGTTGCCTCCTTCCCACAACAGTATTTGGGACTGCCGCTCTCGCCGACCAAGCTCCACATCATGAATTTTTAACCCTGATCGCCTGGATCGACATATATCTGGCCGACTGACATGCCACCCTTCTCACGGCGGATGGTCGTGGGATCCTCTTTAACATCGTCCTCTCCGCACTTCTCACCTATGCCATGGCGGCCTTACAATTCTTCGAGGGTAGCCACGTCGCCATCGAGTGTCGCTGTCTGGCCTTCTTTTGGGCCAACAACACCGCTATCTCAGGTGCTTAGTGCAAGACCGCGTTGTCGAAAGTCTGCCTCTCACGCACGCTCGCAGGGCTCGTGGTCTGTGACCTATGTCTGCAAACTCCTACATGTTGATGAAGATCCTCACCAGGATCTACAAGCCCGTCTCCACCATGTGGTAAAGTTGGTTCGCCACCCTCTACGAATGGGGCGATGGTGAGGACATAGATCTCGACGATGTTGGGAGCCTGGATATGCCCACTTGGAAATGCCTGTTGGTCGTCCTCCCTGCTTTTAGGTGTTGCACCACTATGGTAATCGGAGAAGGGAGGAACACCGCCTTCTGGCTGGATCACTGGATGGGCTCGGGCAGAGCCATGCTTGGTCCAATTCCGTGCTCTCCTCTCGCACTCCCTCCGCCCCAGTTTATTGGTCGCAGTGGTCTTCTCCAAGCTCCCTGCCCACCTCCAACCTCGACTCTCCTCCATCGCGGTCGAGGAGCTCTGTCATCTGTCCATCGAGCTGCAGCAGATGACGCTGCGCCCCCTCGTCGCAGAAAAACGCGGGCTCTCCAGCTCCCATGCCGTGTTCGCCATCAGTGGGGTGTATCACCTCCAACTTGTTTCCCTCCCTATCGACGATATCACGCAGGCTCTTCTTGTGGCTCTGCCATTGACTCGCTTGCCCTGTGTGTCGCTCCTACATCACCGCCACATTATCAACTCGCCCGCCCGCGCCTTCTAGATGTCGACAAAACCACCTGGCACGTTCTTCGGGCACGTGCACGCGCAAGGCATGTGGGACGTGGTGCTCCCCGATGGCGTACTCCCCATCTCTTCACATGCGGTCCATAGTGGCGACTACCACCCGATGAGGGATTTGGGAGAGCAGGAACTCCATGGTCTTCCGCCAAATCACTGCCCTCCTGGTAGTTGCTCGCAACATCACCGCTGATGTCTTGGTCCATCAGAGCATGTTGAAGGTTTGGGTCCAAAATTTCTCCCTTGTAGCATGAGCTTGCGTTTTATGCACGCCGACCTCCGCCCACCCCTGTATGCTACACTTACCCTTGTCGTGTTAACCGTGATTTAATGAAAATGTTCAGGTTGGCGATCACCCTCTTAGGATTTTCAAAAGAAACTCTCTTTATTAATCTACACGTGCAAAAGAAAAATCAAAATAAAATAAATACCATGTTTGCTACTCCCTCCGTTGAACTGCAAAAACGTCTTATATTTGATACAGAGATAGTATTTGACAGGCGCCTGTAATTTTTCAGGCGCCAATCACCTTCCCCAAAGCGCAGCGGCGGAGCTCTTCAGGCCGAGCAGGAGGCGAGCTATAGCCAGAGACGCTGAAGACGGAGTCGAGTTGACGGCTTGACAAGTGCAGATGTGGGGCCTTTTAGTATTTGATTCAAGCTCGGATTAGATGGAGCCATGAGACGGTGACGCGGCAGAGAGCCCCGACATGAACTCGCTGGACGCGAGGCAGGGGGTGGCACGGAGGATGGCATCCGTTGGATTTGAATCCAACGACAAATTTGATTGAACGGCAAAAAATATCAGGCCTGTAAACAGACAGTCGCTCCTAATAAACACCATCATATGGTGACAAATTCTTTCCAGATCGTTACATCGCTCTCTTTCTGGTTATAATAAGAGAATCTACACATAAGCCCACATAACTCCATCATATAGTGGCTACGGGTAAATTTGCAGACAAAATCATGCAGAGCGGAGACGAGAACTTGGAATACAGACAGACGCATGAGACGGCAATCTGAATTCTTAACAGGGCATTTGAACCGGTCACTCTTGGCGTCTTCAGGACGTCACTCGGATATTCTCCGCTTATCCCATCAGTGAAAATGTCATGGACGATGACGTGTTTAGAAAGGTCTAATCCGCCTGCACTCCCCTGGGAAAGAAACAAATAACTGCCGAAACAACACATGCTTGCCCAAGACTTGTTTCCTCTGTAGCTTCCAGTCGGCCTTCTGGATTGCATCTCGAAAAGCTAGCTGCAAGACATACGCGCTTTCGCCCCCAAAATCCGAGAACAAACCGCCCAGCTGCCGTGCCGAACGCCCGCACAATGCGGTACGGCGCAGATGTTAGCTTCGGCCAAAATTTGATGAGAAATGAGCACATGAGTTCTGATAACACATAGAATTTCATGCTCGCTTTGCATTCTATCTCTTTGGACGCTCCTTCTTGGACACAGGTGCATCAGCAAACTGGTGCAGGTGCAAACAAACGCCCCGAGCTGGTTGCGGACAGTCTAGACATCGACAACCTCGAGTTTTTATCTGCAGTCTGAAAAGGCATATGCTCGAATTATGCCCCAGTTATTCCAAGACACCAACATTGGTTATGTAAGCACTCATTAACATATTATTATGCACATCAAAATTTTCTTGATCTTAACTACATATTCAACTATTTTGAGGAATCATATCACCTCCAGGATGCCAGAAATATTAGTTAACTGGCAGCCTTGGGGATCTCTCAAGTGAGATCCTGGACATTATTAACCTGGTTGCCAGATACATCTAAGTCAAGGTGAAGGAAAAAATTGAGTTGTTTCACACAGAAAACTATGCAAAACATCATTAATGTATCACATGCTTTCTCTATTCCAACAGAACCAACAGCCATATTATTTCGAGCCGTTCATTCTCCAATGAAAAATGAACTTGGCAGCACACTTACCCTGCCAAAACTAAAGCAAACACTGCTATATAAAATCGATGTAATATGCTAATGTATACCTTGACCACCTCGGCATATTTTGTTTTCAACCTTGAGAGTACCTACGTTTATTGTTTCACACCATTTTTGGAAACATGTTCGTCAGCACCTACATGTAAACATGCACATAGGTATGCAACACCTACGCCTATAATACCATGCCATCTACGCACCTCCTCTTCCATGGTTCCCTGCTGTAAAAGCGCAACCAAGACCACCGGAAACAATGGCCACAGCCTATGACGAAGACCACTCCATTTCATCATCTCAGCATGATGACACGGATGACAGGAGGAGCACCATCCCAGCAGCTAGTGCTGATGAGAAGCCATTCCCGTTCTTCGGGCTGCTTTGCTACGCTGATAAGGTGGACTGGCTACTCATGGCCCTGGGAACCGTCGGGTCTGCCATCCATGGCATGGCATTCCCGATCGGATATCTCCTTCTCGGGAAAGCACTTGATGCCTTCGGAACCAACATAAATAATCAGGAGGCCATGGTCCATGCATTGTACAAGGTAAACATGCATGCACATATTACCCTCCTGAACTTGGGTTGTATTGGTCTACAATTGCTTTTAACACCATTGTTTATGCTTGAAGGTGGTTCCGTATGTGTGGTACATGGCGGCAGCTACTTTTCCTGCTGGAATGGTTGGTAAGTCAAGACTCAAGGGACCTTTAGTTTCTTCGATGATGCATGTTGCATTAAGTTTGGTAAAAAGAAATGATAACAAGCCACACACTATTTGCATTCTCCTGTAGTGGTTCAAAGAGGAACTAATATGGAGAGACAAGAATGGAAAATATAGACTCCACAACTTCTTTAAATATTTTCCATTGATTTATGGTCTGATTTTATACACTTCGCTCATTGATTGCTCAAAAGAGAACTTTTTTTATGATCGCACGTTTGCCCAACCCCTATTGCTTCAAAATCCATGATTTTTTTAAGGACATAAAAGCACATCCTAAAATCTAATAGAAGTACACTAATGTGCAGGATGAATGATATATTAGAAACATAATACTCCCTCCATTCCATATAAGTGCCGTGGTTTTAGTTCAAATTTGAACTAAAACAACTAAAACCACAACACTTATTATGAAATGGAGGGAGTACTTGGTTATGTTCGAAAAAAAATGAGAATTATAGGAGATCTAATGGTAGCAATATTGGCTGGCAAAACATTGCTTACATTTCCCCTGATAAACTGGCTGCAGAGATCTCCTGCTGGATATACTCGAGTGAGAGGCAGTTAGCACGCATGCGGCTGGAATATCTGAGATCAGTCCTTAATCAAGAGGTTGGGGCCTTCGATACAGACTTGTCCACTGCAAACATCATCACCGGGGTAACCAACCACATGAATGTCATACAAGATGCAATTGGTGAGAAGGTAATGCATTTCACAATCATATCGAACAATAACTGTATGATTTCTAAAGTCCTGTGGAGAAGTTGCATCTGAGCTCAATTTCTGCAGCTCGGTCATTTCGTCGCAAGCTTCTCCACTTTCTTTGCTGGTATAATAATTGCATTTGCCAGCTGCTGGGAAGTCGCGATGCTCTCCTTCCTGGTCATTCCTCTGATCCTCGCTATTGGAGCCACATACACAAAAAAGATGAATGTCATATCATTGTCACGCAATGCTATTGTCTCACAAGCAACATCTGTCGTAGAACAGGTAACCACGTAGATGAGTCAACGCTCCGTACCTGAAGCTAGGTTATTTGAATAAACAGAAATATAAAAAATAAAAATGTTATTAGAAAAAAAATTAACTATGTAATCCTTGTGTGCATTTGTGGGCAGACTTTGTCACATATCAAGACTGTCTTCTCCTTTGCCGGAGAGAACTGGGCCATGAAATCCTTTGTGCAGTGCACAGACAATCAATACAAATTAAGCAAGAAGGAGGCGATGATAAAGGGAATAGGGCTGGGCTTGTTCCAAACAGTGACCTTTTGTTCATGGGCACTGATGGTTTGGATTGGGGCAGTTGCAGTAAGCAACCGGACAGCAACAGGAGGTGGCACGATAGCTGCCATCATGAGCATCCTCTTTGGCGCAATGTAATAAAACTACACCCTATCTGATTGCTTCAATCGCCTAAACAATTTTCATTCAAATATGATTTTTTGCAAGGTACATAGGTAGTATGCATGCATATTCTTTCCTTTTCCATGAATTATAATCAATAGACTTGACTGATTTCACCGCATGGAGTGCAGATCAATTACCTACGCTGCACCAGATCTTCAGACCTTTAATCAAGCAAAGGCTGCAGGAAAAGAGGTCTTCAAGGTGATCAGAAGGAATCCATCCATAAGTTACACAAAAGGTGGAGCGATATTAGAAAAGGTTTATGGAGAGATCAAACTGCATGGGGTGCATTTCGCCTATCCCTCCCGCCAGGATAAGCCAATTCTCCAAGGATTCTCACTGTCGATCCCCGCAGGCAAAGTTGTTGCTCTGGTAGGAAGCAGCGGCTCTGGGAAGAGCACAGTTATTTCACTACTTCAAAGGTTCTATGATCCAACCTCAGGTAGGCTTCCATCATTTGCCTGGTGCAACTGTATGTGTGCTCTAAGTCAATAAGTATATATTATTAAGTTCTATGTCAGAATTAAGGTTAGAATTTGGCTGTCATCAATAAAAATGCCTATGTACTTGCAAGCTAAACTAGTCATAATATTTCAGTCAGTGATGAGACATAATGTTGCAGGTGACATATTCATTGATGGCCACAGTATTAAGAAACTAGATCTGAAATCCCTGCGGAGAAATATAGCTTCAGTATCTCAGGAGCCATCGCTGTTTTCTGGTACTATCAAGGACAACTTAAGGATTGGTAAAATGGATGCAACTGATGAAGAGATAATTGAAGCAGCAACAACAGCTAATGTGCATTCATTCATATCTAAACTTCCCAATGAATACTTAACAGAGGTACATATGTGTTCAGCAAGGAATGCAAGAAAAGGGTAATTCTGTATATTTGACTGAAGGCTAGCTACGTTCTGCACTTAAACATGAATTGTCTTCCTTTATGGTTTTTATTAGGACACGAAAAGGTTAAGACCATTGAAAGTTAAAACAAAAACATTGTGATACTATTACAGTGACAATAGTTTTTCTTTTTTCATCAGACTTGTGATTGGCGCTTTGACAATAACGTGGCACTATTATGATCATGCCAATTGCATTGCCTTTTATCAGACTCATAGTTGGCACTTTGTCAACAACGTTCTGTCAATAATTTTACTCCCTCCGATCCATATCAATTGTCGCTGACTTTGTACTAAATCAGCTAAGTCAGCGACAATTAATATGGATCGGATGCAGTATATTACAACGGAATTGGCTGGTAAAGTAAATAGATAATAATGAGTAGTATGCAAATGACCTTCCAATAGTAATACCGCATATGAATTTCCAAATTTAAACATGAAAGACACACAGAGCTTTGGCTGAAAATCAAATGTGCATACAACTTGCAATGGAAGCCAGAACAACAGAAGTAGAGGTTAGTAGAAAAAAAAATCACAACAAATCCTTTTTAGTTGTACAGTTAGTAAACTAAGCGCAATGAATGCCTATTCCAAGGAACCATTTGAAAGTTCAAGATAAATCATAAAACTCCTGTTATCTTATGATCAAGAAAATTCCAAGAATAAAGTACAATGAGTAGTCGATATATTATAATTAGAAGTTCAAAAATATATAATAGACAGAACTTGATCTTGTTGGAGAATCATGGGTGGTTCTGTAATAGTTCATTATGTATATCAAGTTTTTTTTAAAGAACTCCCCTTGTTCCTTACAACATCTTGGTTCATCAGGTAGGAGAAAGAGGTGTGCAGTTGTCAGGAGGCCAGAAACAAAGAGTAGCTATTGCAAGGGCAATGCTGAAGGATCCACCAATTCTCCTTCTGGATGAAGCGACAAGTGCCCTTGATTCAGAGTCAGAAAAGCTAGTGCAGGATGCACTTGAGAGAGCCATGCATGGAAGGACAGTTATCCTGATAGCCCACAGGATGTCCACAATTGTAAATGCTGACACCATTGTTGTCGTAGAGAATGGAAGTGTGGCACAGACCGGGACACATCAAGAGTTGCTCCAGAAAAGCACATTCTACTCAAACGTATGCAGGATGCAAAATATTGAGAAGGAATCTGGAAAGATGGTAGCAAGGTAACTTAACTTTAGCCAAGGGAAAGCTTGCTTCACCAACGTTTTATTCTTGCTGAAAAAACAGTATATGCATGTTAGGTATTTCATGACGTGCTTTGCTAAGTAGTGCACATTTACCCCATAAGAAACTAGTAAACGGTGCAGATACCGTTGATGTGTTTTCTCGTTCAGTTGATTCAACTGCATTTTTTCGCGTAGTTGACTTGATGCAGTTGATTCACGTGTCTCCACTGTATCACTTACAAGTTAAGAAATTGGTAAACGTTTACTCCGGAGTTGTGCCCTTAGTGATTACTTGCTAAAGATTTCCCAAAATGTAACTGAACTCACTTTTACCAAGATGCTGATAACAAGAATTTGTATACCATTTTTAAGGGTTAGGTGATGCTCACAAAATCTACGGCACAGAAGTTAAGTGATAATATAGCAAGTAGGATTACTCCATAAGAATTTACTAATCTGTTTATGTTGATTTATGAAACAGCCCTTCTGATAAAGTAATAGAAGAACAAACTGATGAAGCATACAACAGACAGCCCTCCACGAAGCAAGGACAACAGAACAAACTAGAACCACTAAACTCAAAGCAATCAAAGCAAGAGGTCAGAAAGGAAATACCTCCTTTCTTCCGAATTTGGTATGGGCTACGCAGAGACGACATTGCAAAAATTCTATTAGGATCCTCAGCAGCGGCCATCTCTGGAATCTCAAAGCCCTTGTTTGGTTACTTCATCATGACAATTGGCGTGGCATACTATGATCAAGATGCAAAAAGAAAAGTCAGCAAATATTCTTTGATTTTCTTCGGGGCTGGGATGGTCACACTGGCCAGTAGCATCTTGCAGCACTACATTTATGGTGTTATTGGAGAAACGGCAATGAAAAACCTAAGAGAGGCCCTCTTTTCATGTATGCCATATGAAAACTTTCTTCACTGGTCTTGTCAATATCTTGCACGAGTTTTCATTGTTCACAATATGACAAGTTTTTTTTTTTTTTTAATACACTGCAGCTGTGCTCCAAAATGAGCTTGGTTGGTTTGAAAAGCCAAAGAATGGTGTAGGATCTCTTACCTCACGCATTGTCAGTGACACATCAACAGTAAAGAGCATCATATCTGATAGGATGGCAGTCATTGTGCAATGCATCTCTTCAATCCTGATAGCAACAACGGTAAGCATGTTCGTCAACTGGAGGATGGGTTTAGTATCATGGGCAGTCATGCCATGCCATTTCATCGGCGGCCTTATCCAAGCCAAGTCAGCCAAGGGATTTTACGGCGACGCTGCTATTGCTCACCAGGAGCTCGTGTCCCTTGCTTCGGAGGCTGCTAGCAACATCCGGACCGTGGCATCCTTTGTTTATGAAGATGAAATCATGAAGAAAGCAGAACTGTCGCTGCAAGAACCCATGAGAATCACCAAGATTGAGAGCATGAAGTATGGGATAATCCAAGGGATCTCGCTCTGCCTGTGGAACATCGCACATGCAGTGGCACTCTGGTACACCACAGTTCTGGTCCAGAGAAAGCAAGCATCATTTGAGAACAGCATACGGTCATACCAGATATTCTCGCTCACGGTGCCTTCCATCACAGAGTTATGGACCCTGATTCCCATGGTCATGTCAGCCATAACAATACTGAATCCTGCATTTGACATACTTGACAGAGAGACGCAGATTGTGCCAGATGAACCAAAAGCGACAAGTGACTGCTGGCTCGTGGGGAGAATTGAGTTTCAGGGTGTGAACTTCAACTATCCATCACGCCCAGAGATCACCATTCTGGATGGCTTCAATCTAGTCATCGAGCCTGGCCAAAGGGTAGCATTGGTTGGCCCAAGCGGTGCAGGAAAATCCTCTGTCCTGGCTCTCATACTGAGATTCTACGATCCGCACAGAGGTACAGTGCTAGTTGACAACAAAGATATAAGGGACTACAACCTCAGATGGCTCAGGAGGCAAATTGGATTAGTTCAACAGGAACCAATTCTGTTCAACACATCCATCAGAGATAACATTAGTTATGGAAGTGAAGAATCTTCAGAAACTGAAATCATCCAGGCTGCCATGGACGCAAACATTCACGAGTTCATCAGCGGTTTGCCAGAAGGGTACGGCACAGTCGTTGGAGACAAAGGAGGTCAGCTTTCAGGAGGGCAGAAACAGCGCATAGCTATCGCAAGAACTCTACTAAAGAGGCCAGACATTCTGCTTCTTGACGAGGCAACTAGCGCACTCGATGGTGAGTCTGAGAGGGTGGTGATGACTTCTTTAGGGGCCAAGGAGTGGAACAACAGAGGTGAGCGATCAAGCAATATTACAAGCATCACAGTGGCGCATAGATTGTCCACAGTCATAAATGCAGACATGATTGTTGTGATGGAGAAAGGGAAGGTGGCTGAAACCGGTGACCACCAAACACTGATATCTGCAGATGATGGTGTTTACTCAAGGCTGTTTCACTTGCAAAGCAACATGAAGGATTGATAGCTCTATCAAGCCCCATTGTAGCCACGAGACCCGATCTAAATATATTTAGGTGCTTTGCCAGCATTTGCAGTATTGCTCAGATGCATTTACTGCCAGTTGACAGATTGTAATAACATAGCTATCTCTTCATATGTTCAAGATGCTTCATCCATGAGTTAAAAAAATGGGTCACATTGTCCTCCATCCAACTTAATATTTGCCACATTTTGGGGTATCATACTGAAGTACTCTTTTCTATCAATTAGGTCATTCCTCTGATTTTTTTTCGAAAAGAGGGGACATCCCTCGGCCTCTGCATCGAGTGATGCACATGTTAGGAATAAGCAACTTGTATTCCCATGAGGCCATAGGCCGATATATATACATGTACAGGTGTGGAACATATGCAGGAAACCCCTTATACAACGGGATAAATACAAAGGGGTACATGACTTATATTATAACTCTAACACCCCCCCTCAAACTCATGGTGGATGAACAACACTGAGTTTGGAGAGATAAAAGCCATGTTGTGCTCTAGTCTGGGCCTTCGTCAGGAAATCTGCCAACTGTAACTCGGAAGGCACATACTGAAGAGCAATAACCTGATCCTGCACAGCAGCGCGCACATAGAAAGCATCAACACCAATATGCTTGGTGAGCTCATGCTTCACAGGATCGCGCGCAATGCTAATAGCACCTGTACTGTCAGATAAGAGCAGAGTCGGTGTAGTGACAGAAACACCAAAATCCTGAAGTAACCACCGTAACCAAGTCACCTCTGCCGTCAAAAGAGCCATGGCTCGCAACTCAGCCTCAGCACTCGAACGGGAAACTGCAATCTGTTTCTTCGTCTTCCAGGCAATGAGAGAACCACCAAGAAAAACACAGTAAGCAGAAAGTGAACGGCGATCAGAAGGATCACTAGCCCACGTAGCATCCGAATAGGCCTGAAGCTGTAAAGAACTGGAGCTAGGAAAGAATAGACGGTGAGAGATCGTGCCCCGAAGATATCGGAGAACACGAAGGAGATGACTATAGTGAACCGATGTGGGAGCAGAGACAAACTGACTCAGAATATGAACCGGATAAGAGATGTCCGGACGAGTGACAGCTAGATAGACAAGACTGCCAACAAGATGACGATAACGCGTCGGGTCAGGGAGAGGATCACCATCAGTAGCACGGAGGTGAACATTGAGCTCCATAGGAGTCTCAACAATGCGCTCGTCAGTAAGAGCAGCACGAGCAAGAAGATCCTGGATATACTTTTCCTGGGATATAAAAAAGCCATCAGAGGTAGAAGAGACTTCAATCCCAAGAAAGTAGCGAAGAGGTCCAAGATCAGACATAAGAAACTGCTCATTAAGACGGGCCTTTACAAAGGCAATATACTCGGGGTCATCCCCAGTGATGACCATGTCATCAACATAGAGAAGAAGAAGAGTCCGACCACGAGGAGAAAGGTGAATAAACAAGGCTGGATCATGAGCACTTGCTGAAAAACCAGCAGTAGTGACCACAGAGGCAAAACGCTCAAACCAGGCGCGAGGGGCTTGCTTAAGGCCATAGAGAGAGCGACGAAGACGACATACCATGCCATCAGGAACAGAATACCCAGGGGGTGGCTGCATGTACACCTCCTCACGCAGCTCACCATTAAGAAAGGCATTCTTAACATCAAGCTGAGATATAGACCAGTGGCGTGCAGAGGCAACAGCAAGAAGTGTACGAATAGTGGTCATATGGGCCACAGGAGCAAAAGTCTCGTCATAATCACGACCATGCTCCTGCTGAAAACCACGAGCCACAAGACGAGCTTTGTGACGCTCAAGAGAACCATCGGAGCGAGTCTTAACCTTGTAGACCCACTTACAAGTGATGGGACGGACTCCGGGAGGAAGAGAAACAAGATCCCAGGTACCAGTGCGTTCAAGAGCAGTAAGCTCCTCTGCCATCGCAAACTGCCATTCAGGATGAACAACAGCCTGACGGTAAGAAGTCGGCTCAAGAACAGCAGCACCAGCGGTGGGAAATCCAAAGCGATCAACAGGCGGACGAGGACGAGAACGCAAGCCATAAGTAGGCTGAGAGGAAGAGGACGACTCATCCAAGGAAGCATCCACAGGTCGTGAACGACGAGTGTAATGCTGAGGAAAAGAGGGAACAATAGAAGGAGGAATCGCCAAGGTAGAATCGGGGGGTGGCGACGAAGAAGTCACCGGAGATGAAGGTGGAGAATCCGGTGACATGCTAGGTGAGGAGACCGGGGAAGATGGTGGCTGTAAATCGACGAGGGGTGGAGAAGCAGAGGGAGTGGAACGAATAGGCACAGGCGCGACGGGGGTGATAGGTGAGTCAGGAAAAGTGAGGAAAGAGATATCCTCCACGGAAAAGATCGAGGAAGATGGGCGTGGGTAGAAAGGACGAGACTCATCAAAAGTCACGTCTCGAGAGATACGCATCCGACGACCGATAGGATCCCAACAACGATAGCCCTTATGTTCATCACTGTAGCCTAAGAAGACACACTCAACAGACTGAGCGGTCAGTTTGGTGCGTTCGCGAGGGGCAAGAAGAACATAGCAAACACAACCAAACAGGCGAAGCATCGAATAATCGGGAGAACGATCAAAAAGACGCTCAAAAGGAACACCACCCTGCAAAGCAGCGGACGGCTGAAGGTTGATGAGATAGGCTGAAGTGGAGATAGCCTCGGCCCAAAAATGAGGGGGAAGAGAGGCGGCGATCATCATCGCACGAGCCGTCTCAAGAAGGTGACGATGCTTGCGCTCAGACACGCCATTCTGAGCATGAGCACCAGGACAAGAGAACTGGGCAAGAGTACCCTGCTCAGCAAGGACACCACGCAACATCTTAGAGATATACTCGCCTGCGGAGTCAGCACGAAAAACACGAATGGGTGAAGAGAACTGAGTATGAACCATGGCAGCAAAACGCTTATAAATAGACAACACCTCACTACGAGAAGTCATGAAATAAAGCCATGTGTAACGAGAAAAATCATCAATGAAAATAATATAGTATTTATGACCACCTTTCGAAGCGAAAGGAGCCGGAACCCATACATCAGAATGGACTAAATCAAAAGGACGCTTAGACACTGACGCACTATGTGAATATGGTAACTGAATCTGCTTGCCAAGACGACAACCCTGACACTCTAAAGAGACATCTCCTGAGACAGACCCCAGAAGACCTCGACGAACTAAAGACGATAACCGAGAACCACACAGATGACCAAGTCGATGATGCCACTGCTTGAAGGAACCAGTAACAGAGGCGACAGCAGCGGAGGGACTCGCGATGGTGGTGGCAGCGGAAGGAACATGAAGCCAGTCCAACTCCGAAAGACCCTAAGAATCACGGCGGCGAGGGCCAGCCCCAACCAGAGTGTGCGTGCGACGATCCTGGACAGAACAAGAGTCAACATCAAGGATGACACGACAACCAGAATCAGTAAGTTGACCGGCAGAAAACAGATTCATGGTAAGTCGAGGAACATGAGCAACATCAGGAACAGAATAAGGAGTGGAAAGATGGCCTCTACTAGCAACAGAAAGTGGAGTACCATCAGCAGTGAAGACATGAACAGGAGAATCCAGCGATCGAAGAGAGGACAAAGCGGAAGAATGAGAAGACATATGAAAAGAAGCTCCAGAGTCCAGAACCCATGGGGATGTACCTGACTGTGTAGAGGGCAGGTGCTCAGTGCGAGAAGCATCAGTCACAGAACCAGCAGTACCCGTCGAGGAAGAACCTGAAGCCGCGAGCAGACGCTTAAGTCTCAGAATATCCTGCTCAGTCAAAGCAATGGCTGAAGCTGTCGAGGGAGATGACGAAGTCCCAGAGGAGGAGGATCGCGCCTTGCGCAGGTGTTTCCGCTTCGTGTAGCACTGGGACTCAATATGACCATCATTGTTGCAGTAGTCACAATGTGGACGGGGGCGACCTGAGCCTCCAGAAGGAGTGGGCAAGAGCGGTGGAGCACTCGAGCGAGAATGGAGCGGTGCAGCAGGTGGAGTGGAAGAAGCCCGAGTAGCAAGCACAGAGGGAACCTCCAGCAAACCAGCACCACGTAAGCGAGTCTCCTCAGCACGAATCTCTGAAAGCGCCTCCATGAGAGAAATACGGCCACGAGCAAACAACTGAGCACGCCGGGGCTCAAACTCCTTACGAAGCCGAGACAGGAACTCGTAGACACGATGAAACTCCAAGTTGGCCTGGACAGCCTGGCAGCAGGGACAAGTACGACAACCAGCACTGCGGAGAGAATCAAGCTGGCGCCAGATAGCAGAACTCTGTGCATAAAAGTCATCAACAGTAGAGTCACCCTGCTGAAGAGCATGCTCCTGACGAACCACAGAAAGGTATAAGGCATCACCAGAGGGCTCATAGCGCTGACGAAGACAGGTCCACATCTGAAAGACAGTAGGAAGACCCAGAAACTCAGAAGCAAACTGAGGCAGAACACTAGCAGTGAGAACAGCTGCAGCACGAGCATCATCATCAAGCCACTGGGTGTAAACAGACAAAGCACCATGATACGTCTGAAGAGCCTCCTCATAAGCCAAAACCCTCTCATCATAAACACGATCAGCAGTCTCATCGGCAAGCTTAGCCGCATCCTTGGCGGCCTGAGTAGCGTCCGTAGGAAGAACCAGTGGAGTCGGTGGAGTAGGGGCCACCGGAGGGACCGGACGTGGCGGACAGCAGACCTCGCCAGAAAGAACACCCCAGAGACGAATGCCACGCATGTGAATGCGCATGAAGCCAGCGAACTCGATGTAGTTGGTACCATCGAAGATCACCGGATAGCGAGGGACAGCAACATAGCCCGATGCAGCAGACATTTTTTTTAGCAAAGATCCGAAATCAGGAGAAAGCCGGACGAGGACGGCGGCTGGGAGCGGGATCTGGCACGGGAGCACGGACGAGAGGAGGCAGGGGAGGACGGGAGGTGGGTTGCTGTGCCAGCGCTTCGGAACGAGGAGAGCAGCGCGGAGCGAGGAGATAGGCCTCGAAGGCGAGCTCCTCCACAAGGAGCGCAGGCGGCGGCCAGGCCTCGCACGCGACTAGGCGGCAGCTCCAGCAGGGGCCGCGCCGGACGGCAGGGGTGGAGGGAGCCTTCGAGCGGGCGGGAACCTGCGAGCGACGGCGGCTTCGAGCGGCTTCGAGCGAGAGGGAGTCTTCGAGCGGGAGGGCTTCGGCGGCTTCAGGCTTCGAGCGAGAGGAAGACGAGCCGGACTCGATCGAGACGGATCAATAGCACGAGTTGCAGCGTGCAAAAAATTGACCTAGCTCTAATACCATGTTAGGAATAAGCAACTTGTATTCCCATGAGGCCATAGGCCGATATATATACATGTACAGGTGTGGAACATATGCAGGAAACCCCTTATACAACGGGATAAATACAAAGGGGTACATGACTTATATTATAACTCTAACAGCACACAGCCTTTTATTTATCAGATCAAAGTTCATCATCCAACCATAATACAGTTCAACAAATAAATTGTCGCACATGGCTGCCCCAAGGGCAAATTAAAAAAAATGTAGAGAAATGAGCCTCATGCATCACAAATCCTACTAGTAGGCCGCAACCAAATGAGCCTCTATGATATGTACTCCCTCCGATCAATAATAAGTGTCGTATTACTCCTATAGGCAATAGAAAACAAAACTGGCAAACCGAGGCATGCCAGATCACCAGATTTGGTGAGTACAAGGAGCATAATCTAAGTAAATAGATACGCCACAAGAACATGGTTGTACAAAATGATTTGGTATCTTTTGTGGACATATCACCTAAGACATGGACTTGAGCAGAAACTACCGCCTATTACTAGAACTATAGGATCGGGAAGCGAATGGACAGACTGCCACCCAAGTTCAAGTCTTCTTCAAGTTGAATTTGGGGTGCCTGTTCTTCTTGTTAAACTGATAACTAGTTCCTCCAAGGTATCCATTATTTTGATTTACTAGACAACTCTATATGTTGACCTAATCTGTAAAATACTTTGCAACAGAAACTGGAAAAATGTTTTAGCAGAGCATCGTGTATTTATGCAACGAGGCTAGACAGTTTGTTTAATCAAATCTGGAAGGAAACAAGAAACCTGCAAAGTAATATCAAAGTATGCTAGAGTAGCTTTCACCAAATGTCATAGCACTGGTCATGGCCAATCTGGACTAGTCTGCAGCTGGCCTAACTCTATGCAAGTCGTGGATGAAAGCAAGGTTGCCCTCGTGTCCCTCAATTTGGTTACAACAACAACAAAAGATTCATGCGTAGCATTTGACACAACAACAAAAGATTCATGCTTAGTATTTCACAATGATGTGACATCAAACGAATAACTGAGTTCCACGCGTCACTAAAAACAAGTAATTTATTTCTTGTGAATTTTCACAAGAGGTTGATCTGTTCATGCCAGCAACCTAGTTTTAATTTAAAACGTCAACCGCTAGGATCGGTTCAATAACTATTGATATTTGATTCCATGCTGATGTAGTGCATACATAATATAAACCTTGGGAGTAACAATTGTTTGTCCTATCTTGTAACTATATAGTTACTCCTGTTACTCTACATATTTGCTCGGTGCTCTTTGCTACTCTCCTGCAAATTATCTGAATGCTCACAAATACAATGCCATCCATCCAAGAGAATGACTTCCCCGTCGAATCATGTACACCCGACAGTGCTGTTGACAAGAAAAACACATCACCGCCAGCACCATCAACGCCAGAAAAGGTGGCCATGGACGAGCCGTTCCCGTTCTTTGGCTTGCTTTGCTACGCTGATGCACTAGATTGGATGTTCATGGTGTTGGGGACCATGGGCTCCCTTGTGCATGGCATGGCGCCTTCGATGTCCTATTACATACTCGGGAAAACTGTTGATGCGTTCGGGAACAACATAAACGATCTGAACGCCATGGTCCATGAATTTTCTAAGGTTACCTTCTACCCAGAATAGTTTCAAGCTATTATATATATAATTATTATTTGGTTTGGTTAAATGCTTTTCTTCCATTTTATTGGACGAAAAATTATTTGTCATGTTATTGACAGTGTATTTTTGTTTTTCTGTTGCAGTTAGTTCCATATATGTGGTTCTTGGCACTTATCACACTCCCTGCTGGAATAATTGGTGAGTACAAGCTTCTACCTTTGCTATTTTTAAGAAATCTATGAAAATTTGAAAATCACAGTGAACTAAACTAGTATTTAAAAAGCACGAGTGTATGTGAAGAACAATAGAATATTTCAAGTATTCAGGCTGGAGAAATGAGAACAACAGCACTAGTAAAACCTGACAGCATACATTCAGAAGAAAAAACTTCTAACAACTGTTCGTAAAAAAAGCTGCATACAATCATGGTCAATCAAATTAGATATAACCTAAAGTAACTTCAACTACCTTCTGCCTGACATTCTTGGCGAGTTGCATGTAAACCAGAGTTCGAGTAAGTTCACAGAAACTAAGGCTGGTGTACCAAGTGAATTTGGGTTGAGCTTGCGGAAAAGTGTGGATCGGGGGCTCATTAATATATCAGTGAAGTTACAAAGAGAATGGTTCAAGCTGGCTAGAATTTTATCTTTTTGTCGAATTCCTTAACCAAACATCATCTAGTAGACACCTGAAGATATGCTATGATGGTGACAGATTTCATAATAACACCAGTCCTCATTTGGTTACTTGCCCTCATGTACAGTAACAAGAGAACACCGCATGATGGGAGCACTAGCAATATGAATAGAATTAGTGTTATTCCAATAAACAGTCTTACCTTTCTTGTCACAATGATCCTGCCGCAGAAATCGCATGCTGGATGTATACAAGTCAAAGACAAATGACACGCATGCAGATGGCATATCTGACATCACTGCTCAGTCAAGATATCGGAGCTTTTGACACTGACTTGACCACCGCGACTATCATGGCTGGAGCAACCAACCACATGAGTACCATAAAAGAGGCAATTGGAGAGAAGGTATTGCATGTTTCAGCAAGTGAAGCACTAAAATGTCTTTTTATGATAACAAACCGCAATCATGCCTTACTTTTTTTCCCCTCAGATGGGTCACTTTATGTCCAACTTCTCCACATTCTTAGTTGCTGTCATTATTGCCTTTGTGTGTTGCTGGGAGGTGGGTATGATGGCATTCTTGGTAGTTCCGATGCTCCTCGTGGTTGGAGCAACATATGCGAAAATGATGGTTGGCATGTCGGCGACAAGGATAGCTTTGGTCTCTGAAGTAACCTCAGTTGTAGAACAGGTACTACGTAAATGAATACCTTGTTAGAACTAAGCCTCTGCCATATTAAATTTGTTAGTGCCATACTAATATTTTTAGCATACCAATACAATGTGTGCACAGACTATTTCACATATCAAGACCGTCTTCTCATTTGTTGGAGAAAACTCGGCGATGAAATCCTTCATCGAATGCATGGACAAGCAATACAAGCTAGGCAAGAAAGAGGCAATTACAAAAGGACTAGGTTTGGGAATGTTACAGATTGCAACCTTCTGTTCATACTCATTGACCATCTATATTGGAGCATTGGCAGTAACTAGAAGATCTGCAAAAGGGGGTGAAACGATTGCTGCAGTCATTAATATCCTCTCCGCTGCAATGTAATACTGAGTATTATATTTCCAGCAATCTAGCATATACCATGTGATGTCACTCCAGCTGATATTTTTATCTGCAATTTCAGATATCTCTCAAACGCTGCGCCGGATCTTCAGACCTTCAGCCAAGCAAAAGCTGCTGGTAAAGAAGTATTTAAGGTTATCAAAAGAAAACCAGCGATAAATTATGAATCAAACGGAAGAATCTTAGAAAAGGTCACCGGACATATTGAAATAAGAGAGGTGGATTTCACATATCCGTCCCGTAAAGACAAGCTGATTCTTCAAGGTTTCACACTAGTTATACCAGCAGGCAAAGTGGTGGCTCTTGTGGGGAGCAGTGGATGTGGGAAGAGCACTGTGATTTCTCTGGTTCAAAGATTCTATGATCCTATATCAGGTAGGCTTCTAGAAGAGAACGCTATCCCTGCATAAATATTTCCTGAGGTCTATATTCTTCATTTGTTGTGTTCGATTATGTTCACGAGTGCTTTTAGATTACATACACAGTGATGAAATGTTTGCATTTCAAACAGAATACAGTTTTCCATAGAAACAAAAATCATATGATTCATAGTGTAACTTTCAGATTTTTTTTGCGTGTAACAACACAGGTGGCATTACTGTTGACGGTCAAAACATTAAGGAACTTGACCTGAAGTCCCTGAGGAGAAATATAGGCTCAGTCTCTCAAGAACCAGCACTATTTTCTGGTACTATCATGGATAACTTGAGAATTGGAAAACTGGATGCAACTGATGAAGAGATAATTGAAGCAGCAAAAACAGCTAATGTGCACTCTTTCATATCCAAACTTCCAGATCAATACTCGACTGAGGTAAGACTTTATGTTTATGAAACAAAAGACTAGTGACAACCTCACAAATTTCTCTATTTTGTATGGTTGTGAATCAAGTAATTTCAAGTTATTAACAGATAGGTCTAAATAGCCTTAAGAAATGTGGTCTATACTTTTGAGTTCGGCACTGGTATATTGTTTTAGTTCATGCATTGTTTTTTGGAAAGGAGTTCATGCAATGCGTTACTCCCTCCGTTTGACTATTCGCGGCTGGCCTCGGGAAGCTCTGTTTTAATATATCCGTCCATTGAGGGAATCAAGAGTGTAGTTGTTGCAATGTTTTCACTCTGTGCCCCTATTAAATTGTTTCAGGAATTTCTGATTGGTTGTAGTATGTTATCTAAGGTTATCTTGTATTAAAAAATTCTTAGGTTTAGTGTTTCCTTTGTCACATAGTGCATAGTGAGACAGAGCATGTACGTATGCACCACCAAATTACTTAGGACAACATCAATTTGTTGCACCAAACATAGCTAGTTGTACAGAATTTAGTTACGTACCAAGTCTATATAATAGTAGGCATCACTCATATGCTTTATTGCGAACCACTTAAGGTAGGAGAAAGAGGTGTGCAACTATCAGGAGGTCAGAAACAGAGAATAGCTATTGCAAGGGCTATACTAAAAGATCCCCCCATTCTTCTTCTTGATGAAGCCACAAGTGCACTTGATTCAGAATCAGAGAAGCTAGTTCAGGATGCTCTTGACAGAGCTATGAAAGGGAGGACTGTTATCTTGATTGCCCACAGAATGTCAACAATAATAAATGCAGACAAGATTGTTATTGTGGAGAATGGGAGAGTAGCTCAACACGGAACACATGAAGAATTGTTGGAGAGAAGTACATTCTACTCGAGTGTATGCAGTATGCAAAGTCTAGAAAAGAAATCCAGCAAGAGTGAAGACAGGTAAATGCAATCAATTGCACACTTCTTTTCACACTGTATAATGTTTATTCATGGAATCCATAATCGCATTGTACATGTGGAATTATGAATGAAAACTATTCGATGCCATACATGCCAGAAGATGCATCAGTGTAAAGTTGAAAATATGTTTTTTCTGCAACTAAACCAATGATGAATAAGAGTATAGTTTACTCACTTGTTTATTTTGTTAAAATAGATTTACTGATCAGGTCGAAGAAGAACAAGACAGTGCAACGTATAAAGAACAATCTTTTGCTGCATATGAACAAGAGAAGAAACCAGAACCGACCTCAAAGCAATCGAAGCAAAGTATCAGAAAGAGAACGTCTGCTTTCAACAGGATATTCCTCGGAACTTTTAAACTGGTGCCAGGAAAGGTTCTGGTGGGCTCCACAGCAGCAGCAATCTCTGGGATCTCAAGGCCTCTATTTGCTTTCTATATCATGACAGTTGGCATAGCATACTTCGATGCAGATGCAAATAAAAAAGTCAGCAAGTACTCAATTATTTTGTTCCTGATAGGGATGTTAACATTTTTCAGTAACATCTTCCAGCACTATATCTACGGCCTGGTCGGTGAAAGGGCAATGAATAACCTAAGGGAGGCCCTGTTTTCAGGTATCTCACAAAGTCATGAGTTGCACTTAATAAAGTATATACTGTGTTCTTGTTTTCAATGTAACAATAATTCTCTTTAATAAATGCAGTTGTTCTTCGAAGTGAAATAGGTTGGTTCGAGGAACCAAAAAACAGTGTTGGCTTCCTGACCTCACGTGTTGTCAGTGACACCTCCATGGTAAAAACGATTATATCTGATCGAATGGCTGTCATGGTTCAATGCATCTCTTCAATTATTATAGCAACAGCGTTAAGCATAGCAGTGAACTGGAGGATGGGTCTAGTTGCATGGGCTATGATGCCATGTCACTTCATCGCTGGCCTTGTACAGGTCAGGTCAGCAAAAGGTTTTGCCACTGACAACTCTAAGTCTCACCGGAAGCTCATCTCACTCACTTCAGAGGCTGTTAGCAACATCCGCACTGTGGCCTCTTTTGTTCAGGAAGAAGAAATACTCAGGAAAGCAGATTTGGCATTGCAAGAACCGATGCGGATAAGCAGGATTGAGAGTATCAAGTATGGTGTGGTACAGGGGATTTCCCTCTGCTTGTGGCATATGACACATGCTATTGCATTGAGTTATACCATTGTGCTACTTGACAGGAAACTAGCAACATTTGAAAACTGTGTACGATCATACCAAGCATTTGCAATGACAATACCTTCCATCACAGAGCTATGGTCCTTGATCCCTATGGTCATGTCCGCCATTGCGATATTGGATCCTGCACTAGACATTCTCGACAGAGAAACACAGATTGTGCCGGATGAACCAAAATTGAACTGTGAGGACAGAATTGTAGGTAATGTTGAGTTCGAAGATGTCAGTTTCAGCTATCCCTCGAGACCAGAAGTGATCATACTAGATGGATTCAGTCTAGCTATCGAATCAGGTCAAAGGGTCGCATTGGTTGGGCCAAGTGGTTCGGGAAAATCCACAGTGTTGGCTCTGCTGCTAAGATTCTACAATCCTTGCAGCGGCCGAGTACTTATAGACGGGAAGGACATCAGAGGCTACAACCTCAAGAGCCTGAGAAAGCAGATAGGACTGGTGCAGCAAGAGCCAATCTTGTTCAACCTGTCTATAAGACAGAATATCAGCTATGGAAATGAAGGCGCATCAGAAACAGAAATAGTGGAGGCCGCAATGGAGGCAAACATCCATGACTTCATAAGCAGCCTGTCAAAAGGGTATGATACCGTGGTCGGGGACAAAGGAGGCCAACTTTCCGGAGGACAAAAGCAGAGGATAGCTGTGGCAAGAACTATACTGAAGAAGCCCGTCATACTGCTACTAGATGAGGCGACAAGTGCTCTAGATGGTGAATCTGAGAGGGTGGTAATGAACACCCTCGGTGCAAAAGGGTGGAAAAACAAGGGTGAGCTCTCAAGCAAGATCACAAGTATCACGATTGCCCACAGGCTGTCCACAGTCACAAACGCAGATGTAATTGTCGTGATGGACAAAGGTGAGGTGGTAGAGACGGGTAGCCACGCAACATTAGTCTCAGCAAGCAATGGTGTTTACTCGAGACTGTACAATATGCAAATCAAAGCAGGGAAAGACTGATCTCATGATCAGTCCTTTTGCTGGTAGCATCATTTTTCAAGCATTTGATGCCAGATGGGGGGAAAATGTAAAGACAGAGTTTGACTGTTTTTGTGCCTACTGAATAAGTTGGTTATTCCAAATAGGGCAAATGCTATAATATATGAAAGTTGTTAGCTATAAGTCACTGTACTAATGTTTATATAACTGCGTTTTCACAAACCAGATCTAAGGAAAATAATAAGGCACCAGCGGAACACTGTAAATGTGACAGATGCGATCCTTCAACGTGCAATGGAGTTATTGCTTTGAGTCAAATTTCTAGGCAAGGTGCAATGTAGCGCCAGTGCCATAAAACTATTTTCCAGTTCTTTTACCAATCTTAGCTTTGTAAATTCATTTCTACTTGAATAAAAAGCTTTTGGGAATGTGTAACCCCCCATGTTCCAACACATACATTTCTCCGGCAGACGCATGTTTTGCTTATTTACATATCCAAATCTTCAACAAAGTATAGAAACCATTTGGTAAGTCAATGATGTACCGCAACTATCGATAGAGAAACTAAAACATCACCAGAAAATCCAAACCTATAATCCATAGCCACGAAAAATTCCCCCCTTCTCTTTTTTTGAAAATTCCACCAAGATTTCTCATCCACATTATGCATATCCTAGTCTTGAGTTTGCGAGGAACTACGGACAGTGGGTTATTATTGTCCATAATTGCATTCACGACCAAATCGAAGGGAAATGATTGTTTGGCACTGGTGCCACACCACTGACATACAGCAGATACAATCCAAGGATATATGGAGTTGTTAATATGAGTCCAGTTTACAGGCGAGGCGAAATGTAGCACCGAGCGTTATAAACAAATTCGTTCGCACTCGAATTATAAGTCCTTGAGACTCCTGGTGTATGTCCACCCCCAATTCGCCAACGAAAACCCTGTCCTGGGATGCAATTCTCCAGAAGATGCATGTTTTGCCAATTTGCATACCCGAATCTAGCTTTGGAAAACTTCCGAGAAGATTTCGCCCCCACATGATGCATATGCTATAGTGGTAGGATATGAATTTGGAAACCCGTGCCCTCGAGAAGTGCGGGATGACGCGATTGAACTCACCAGCTGCGCTGTCGCTTCCGCCTTCCTCCGTTTCGCCCCCTTACTTGTTCGGAACGGCCCAGAGCGGCGCCGTCGCCGGAGTTCGGAAATGCGGCGGCGGAACATCAGAGGGAATGCGCACGTAGATCCTTCTATATATTCTATCGACCCTTTTCCACGGTCTTTTAATTTAGAGACATATCTATATCTATAGTTCACCCCGCTATCCTATTTCTCTAAACATGCAAGCTATCCACGTCAGCAGCCCAGCCACATCATCTTTTCTTTATAGGCTTACAGGGTGAACCCACCACTGGTTGACTAGCTGTGGTCAAGCCACATCATCTGCTGATGTCATTTTTTTTTTGCATCGGGAAAACTTTGTCCCAAACGTTGCACCTCGCGTCCTTTGACTCTTGATCTTCCAGCCGAACGCTTAGTTGGGATTAAAGATCCTCCGTCGCATCGACTCAGTTTCCGGAACCAACGAAGGCATCCAAATAGACATGACCCACCTTTATTTACCAAATTGTGGCATCTCGAAACCTTTAATCTGAACTTGGCCAGCGCCTTCAGGTCGTATCATCATCCACCTTGAATCCAATACGGAGAGGCAGAACAAAGAGAGAATGGCACCGTGCCGCGCGTGTGCAGGCGATGTGAGGTCTGCATCTCGGAGCTCCCCAACATGCCGCAGATGCAGATCCTGAGCCTGTTGCCGCAAGTCAGCTATCCACACCGGCGTGCTGCGCTCACGGTGGCACGAGGTTTGGGATCAGTGGCGGCTCGTGTCATCCTCAGTTCCTCACTCAGCCTCGGAGTCCCGTCAGGTGCGGAGACTACGAGACTCCAGCCAATCACGTCAAGGTGCTGCTCAGCCTCGGCGGAGAACGCGTACTCACGGTGACACGAGAGTACGAGACACCAGCCAATCACGTCAAGGTGCTGCTCAGCCTCGGCGGAGATGCGCTCAGATAGAACCTGACCATGCCGTCCGACGCTCGGGACATGGCCATCTACCTATGGTCAACTTGACTTCCAACCCCGACGCGTGTTGCGGCTGCACTTGACACAGGGTGTTTGTTGACATGTGGGTGCAGTTCTGAGACAACACACGGTGCCAGTTCACGCCCAGAGACACGAGCACTCTGCCGAGAACATGCACAACAGTAGTCGGGGGCTTTGTCGTCCGCCCGATAGGGACCGTATATCTTGGCTTGCGGCGTCGTTGGATGCTGCGGACGGCGGGGTCGTGGACACAGACATGTTCATCTCTCAGTTTATGCTGCTGAAAGGCGCTGAAAATTACGGTGGGTCCATCCCGTGTAGCTGCTCCTAGGACTCTGGTGCTGCAGTTCAGATCAATGCAAAACCAGAAGAAAATCACAGGTACCTTCTACTTTGTAGGCTTATAGTGACCTGATGCCAAAATTTGAAGTCCATAGTTTGTTGTTTGCTTGCATATTCTATTTAACTAATTTTATTGGCACGTCGCATCTTTCAACATACTTTGTTGAGAAAATTATAGAATCTGTAATGCTTACTGTTTAGTCCATTTTGATTATGTTTTCTTGCAGATTATATATTTGTATTGTTCAACTAGGCTCCAACTTAATTACTCCATACGGTGTGCATAGCCTAACTCAAGAATTTGCAAGTTGGTAATTTCCTTTACATTTCATATGGATGCATTTTAACTCCCTATCGTTTATATATAGATACCATTGCAGGAGCTATAGGTGGCATCTTCCTACTGCTTCCTGCTCCTTACCACTGGCACTGGGCACATGCAGGCAACCCGATCAAGGTGACAAAAGCTGTCTACCCGCGCGTCTTTGTAGTCCATATTGCCGAAGAGTAACGCTAGCATGTTTGTCAGTCCTGTCACCTCCAATCTGGTCTCCAAATTTTCTCAAGCATTCAACCAAAGTGGGAATCAGTATATCCACTATTCTGTGAATTGCAGCGGAGCTCGGTTTAACAAGGTGTGAACAATTCTGTGAATTTTGCCGGTCCCATTGAAGTTTATTTTATTTGTCTTTCCTAAGGCGTCGATCTATTTTAAATTTTTTATTCATCATAAAGCAGAGGCTGAAATAAATCTCTATAGGCTGTCGCCGTCAATGGAGTGATTGTCGTGAATAAGGTTCCATAATAATATATATATTTTTACTCAAAACTCACAATCTAGAATTAGTAGCTTCGTTTGGCTTATGTCAGTGCCTACTTGCAATAATACTTTTTGAAGCAATATTAAGGAGTTGACCTGCTGCTGAAAACTAACTTCATTTGCTTGCTGTATCTGCAGTTCTGCACTATTTGTTGAACAAACTCCATCTCTGTGTTACTTCAATCTTCAACTTGCAAAACTAAATCACCTAACCAACATCTGCCTTTGAGTCCCAAAAATACATCTGCCTTTGACAAATACTCATCTTCATCAAATCATTTTTCGTATTTTTGTATATGAGAACCAGTGTTAAATGCTATATGGAAGTATGACTAATATTCAAAATACTAATTGCAAATCCTCTATCCTATTTAGCATGTACTTAACTGCATGCCGACTTCTTGCAAACAACCAAAAGGAGATCAGTGGCCCATTAGTAAAAAATAAAACAACCATTCAATGGTTGTTGAGACCAATCCATTAAGCATTTAGAAGCCTACTAGATGTCCCGCCGCAACGCGCGGGGTATTCATCTAGTTTTTATCTAATACTCCCTCCGTCCCAAATACTAAGCCTGAGATAGTTATTTTAGAATGGAGGAAAGGAAGTATTATATAACACCGATCTTAATATTTTATCAATAAAAAAGTGAGTTGTATGCCATAAAAAGAACTTCCTCCGATGGAAAATAAGTGTGGCAACTAAAATGGACACTTATTTTCGAACAGAGGGAGTATTTCATTAAATTCATGTTTCGAAGAATTTCCCAATGATAAATTTTTGATGACATATAATTCATATTTATTGATCAAAATTATAAGTCAAAGATTGACACAAAAGACGAATGGCCTGTATACAAAAATAGAGGGAGTACAAGATATTCACATTCTGGCCGTACACATTTGCAACTTCGAGAAGTTAGGGCATCTTCAAATCATATCCGTCGGTAGACATGGATAAATGACACGGCCATCCAACTGTGTACCTTAAATATCTGGACACATCTCAAACAAAATTTAAATAAACTGGATGATTTTCATGCAAACCAAACCAAATTCATGGCTTTTTCAACATATTTCATTAAACAGAAACTGGCAAGGCATTTTATAACTTAGCAAAAATAAACCTAGTCTTCTTCGCCGGTGTCCGTGTCCTAAGTCCTTATTGTTCCCCATGTCCAGCATCTTTGCCGGTCTTGAGCTCCGGAAAGTTAAGTTGTGGGTCGCTGTTGTGGAAGAGTAAGACATGGGACACAGATGTGCCCACCTGGCACACAAACATCTCTGTCTCTCATGCTCTATCCTTCCTTTCATAGTCCACCGCCAAGACGTCGTCGGTCAAGGTGAGCTCCAAGATCTAGGTTGATGGGCCAGCCCTGAGGTTGTTGCAGCCGGTCACGACAGACATGAAGTTGTCGACGTAGGCGTTCCTGTCCGCGATCATCTGCTCCGCCTCTACGTCCGCCTCCGCATCAATCCCCCCGAACATGGCTTTGGTGTCCGCCAACAGAACGTGCATACACCATCGCTCTCAGCGGATGTCACGGGCGTTGTGCATGGACTGGCACAACGCTCGTTGCTCATACAGGAAGCCCGGATTCTCTGTGACCATGGATGCGGCGACATACTCAAGGAGTAGGAGGTTGTACCAGTACTCCTCCTGCAGCGTCTGGAACTCGGACATCGGTGGCGCAAGCCACGTCGGCTGCTTCTCCTCCGCCATGACGGCCTCATAGTGCGCCTGGGCTTGCGCCATGGTGAAGCTAGAAACTGGAGCGGGTGAGGGCTCGGCCTTGCCGTCGGGCGCCTCCTCCATCGTGCGGTCGTCGTCCTTCAAGCTCGTTGAACATGTGTCGCGCACACCGGGTCTGCCATCTCGTGCTTCTGCGCCGACGAGAGCCGCTTCCACAGCGCGCTGCTGGTCGTCGTCATTGTGTCGACGGGCGTGGACGGAGGAGGAAGAAGAAGCGAATGATGTGCATTTACGCCAAAGTCAGATTTTTAAAACATGACAAATTTGACGTCCGGGATGGCAAATTATGTTGTTGCGAGCACGAAAGTTTTCTTCAGCAAGCATGACAAATCTTTGTATGGTTGCTGAAGAAAATCCTGCTCGCAATAACATAATCCTGGACATCAGTTTTGCCATGCTTAATAATCAGACGCCAAATTTTTTAATTTCTTAAGTGACAATTCGAACTCATCAAATTATCATTAGTTATCTTATACTCTCTCTGTCCCATAATGCTAGACGTTTACATTATGAGACGGAGGGAGTAATTTATAAAGGACACTAGCCATCTATAACCAGTTTACCTGACTGCCCATTAATTTCTTCAGTTTGCATTTCCAGCTAGCCACCTACCTAAACTTGCGTGTCTCCTACATCCTTCCCTCGTTCCGACGTCTCATCACCACCACTCACGCCCTCTTCTTCCTCCCAGTCCTCGCACACGTCGAGGAAATAGAGCACGCAGACCATGACGACGCAGGCGGCGAACATGGGGATGGGCCCGAAGAGCCAGAGGAAGACCGGGCAGGAGAAGTAGAATGCCCGGACGCCAAGCGACCAGAAGTAGCTGCCGCGATTGAGCGTGCCGGTGACGTAGTCCACGGCAAGGCCCGGGCGGCGGAGGCGGTGTGCTCGGATCGGGACGTTCACCAGGGTGCTGGTGTGGCTGTAGTACCGGATCGACTGCACGTTGAGGAGGAAGGCCACCAGGAAGCAGACGAGGATGGCGAAGAACTTGGCCGACAGAGCCGCCTCCCCCGTGGCGCCCACCACCAGCGGCGCGTCCGGGAGGAGGCCCCCGCCGCCAGCTCCTGGCCCTCCCCCGCCGCCGCCGGACATGAGCACGGCGATGAGCGAGCTGAGTGTGATGGCCGTGGACGCCAGCAGCGTCGACGCCATGATGTTGTTCCGGATCGTCTGCACCGCCAGCACCGCGTGCTTCCCGGACGGCTCCTGCATGCACCCATCGATCTTGATCAGTTGAATAAAAACCGAAATTTCGAAGGTGAATCGGTGAAAGAAAACTCCGGAGAAACAATGGCTCTGCGAGTAGAGGATGAACGCGATGATGGATCGATCGCAGGAAATGGGTGGGTGCATGCTTAACGGCGGACGGACCTCCATGATGTGGCGGACCCAGATGCGGCGGTTGATGGCGTTGACACCGATGACGGTGGTCGCCGGGCGACGCTGGATACGGAGGAGAAGCCACCCGTGGTATCCCAGCATCAGCACCAGCCCCAGAGGCACCAGCACGTAGTCCAGCGCCTCCTTCCCCATCTCTCTCCCCCTCTCCCTCTCCCCTGTTCCTCCCAAGGAAGAAAATGACGACGCAGTGAGGAGCCAAATGGGCCACACACAACTCTAAATCCCAACTTTAGTCCCTTTTGGGCTTTTCATATTTACCGTTTTCATAAATAAAAATAAATGAATTTTGCGTTTTTCAGTAAAACAAAAAAAAGTAAAACTGATTTAGAAAACGAAAAGTCAGAGAGAAAAAAAAAAGGAGCAAGCGCTTGCTCAAGGTGTTGCGTCACATTTTCTTTCTTCAAAATGGCCGAGCAAAAGCTAGATTGCCCAAATAATTATAAAAAACCAGACCAAAACTATCACAGTCGCCGAGCAACACATACTCCCTCCGTTCGGAATTACTTATCGCGGAAATAGATGTATCTAGACGTATTTTAGTTCTAGATACATCCATTTCCGAGACAAGTAATTCCGAACGGAGGGAGTACAAGATACTTCGCATGCCACTTCAAAGAGGCCTTCGCCGAGACAGCACACACGTGTCATCATCATACCTAAATCCTGAGCAAACGACTTTGAATTCGCCATAAGCAATCGTCGACTCAACCCACACTGTAGAGACCATATGGAGTTGTACGACGTTCCATGCCACTCAACCACTTGCGACCAGAAAACGTTGTTACGACTCTGATGGAGTACTACAACGGAGAATTAGGCACCGTTGACGCCCTAGAAGATCAACGAACGAGCCACTTCCTGCGCGTCATCGTACCCCACTGGGACCCCGCCACCGCAGTTTCGACTTTCACAACAACAAACCAGCTGATGCAATCCTGCAGACACACCAGGGATGACTACCTCAACCAAAACCCCCTCCCACATCATCATTGCCATAGAAGTGTCGACACCAACACCAACTCCATCCATTGGTCCCTCTTGCCGATGGCAAGCTCCAAGGACTAAGCGCTCAAGAGGGGAAATGATGCCAAGGCGCCGCCATCGTCCGATCGCAAATGATCTAGGTTCTCCGCAGAGTCGGATCCATGCAGGAGGAGTGTGGCAACAATATGATGATGCCTCCAATAAGGTCTACGACGTCTGCTGTCGTCGCCATCACCGGCCACAGGCCAAAGGAAGAGACAGTGTCTTCACCCAAGCTCCCAAAGACACAACCCGCACCGTCGTCGGCAAGTCCACCAAGCACCACCACCGAGCCAGCTCACAGTCAAAGAAGCCAAGTAGCCAACTGCACCTTGTAGAGGCCGGTGGCAGCCACCTACTAGCACTAGTTGTCAAAGCTGGGCCAGCGAATGCAATACGAACCACCAAACCTTGCCAAGCACCATACCGACAAGGGACCGGAGATGTCAACCCAAGGCCAAGAAACACCTCAGTTCCCAGCCACAACCATGCTCCATACGGGCACACGCATCACGCGAGCCCACCTAAGGACGAAGACAGCAGATCCGACAGACAAATATGCCTTCCTGCTCCATCACCATAAGGCTGCTCCAGAGTTGCAACACCTCCCGACGCCACTGCGCGACCTCCACACGGCAGATCTGTGCCTGCCAATCCCTTGTGTGCCCGCACTGGGTTACCGAGCATGTTGGCGCCCATGGACACACCCGATGTCGGCCCACCATGGCCACCTCCTGCCAGTCGCTGCACCTCGCCGTGGATTCGTCAAGTGCTGCAGCACCGCAGAGGAGGAGCACCCTCAGCAGCCGAGATGACGCCCTGATGACCCACAAGTATAGGGGATCAATCGTAGTCCTTTCGATAAGTAAGAGTGTCGAACCCAACAAGGAGCAGAAGGAAATGACAAGTGGGTTTCAGCAATGTGTTCTCTGCAAGTACTGAAAGTAGCGGTAATATATAGTTTTGTAGCGAGGTGATTCGTAACAAGTAGCAAGTAGCAATAGTAACAAAGTGTAGCAAGGTGGCCCAATCCTCTTTATAGCAAAGGACAAGCCGGAACATTTTCCTATAATAAGCAAAACATTCTCGGGGACACATGGGAATTCTCGTCTAGTCACGTTCATCATGTTTAGTTGATTCATGTTTGCTACTTTGATAATTTGATATGCAGGTGGACCGGTGCTACGGTGTTGTTCTTACTTGAACAAACAACCCTCTTATGATTACCCCTCTCACAAGCATCCGCAAGTACGAAAGAAGAATTAAGATAAATCTAATCATAACATGAAGTATATGGATCCAAATCAGCCCCTTGCGGAATAACACATAAACGGGTTTAAGCTTCTGTCACTCTCGCAACCCATCATCTACTTATTACTCCCCAATGACTTCCCTTAGGCCCAAGTATGGCGAAGTGTCACGTAGTTGACGTTCACATGACACCACTAAAGGAAGACAACATACATATCATCAAAATATCAAATGAATACCAACTTCACATGATTACTTATAACAATACTTCTCCCATGTACTCAAGCATATTGAATACACCTCTGATCTTGAACATGAATAAACCAACTAGCATCAACTACAAGATATAATCAACAGTACTAGCAATCTACACGTACCATCTGAGGTTTTGGAGCAAAGATTGAATACAAGAGATGAACTAGGGTTTGAGATGAGATGGTGCTAGCGAAGATGTTGACAAAAATTGGTCCTCCCATGATGAGAGGAACGTCGGTGATGTCGTTGGCTTCGATTTCCCCCACCCGAAGGGAAGTATCCCCAGCGGAATCACTCCGACGGAGAGCAAAAGTGCTCCTGCCAAGGTTCCGCCTCAAGACGATGGTACTTCGTCACGAAAGTCTTGTTCTTCCAATATTATTTATTAGTTCCAAAATAATTATTCGTATATTTTTCGATCATTTGGAGCTTTGGAGAATATCTATCTCTGTTGTAGCCTTTTCAAGTCCAGAACTCCAGCTGCCGACATCTCCCTCTTCATGTGAAACTTGCAAATTAAGAGAGAAAAGGCATTAGAGTTTCTTCATGAAGTGAAATAATGATAAAAAACACTATAAAAAACAGTAGGAAAACATGATGCAAAATGGACGTATCAACTCCCCCAAGCTTAGACCTCGCTTGTCCTCAAGCAAATACCGAACTCGATAATCATGACCACATGTTTATGAAGAGAGGCATCGAGAAAAACAAAATACGGGCATGGTAGCATCATGATCATTATTATAACATCAAGGAATTATCATAAAACTTCTCATGAATACATAACAATCCATCCACAATGTTCAAAGTATGAGAGATATGATGGGTAATGTTGCATGAAAATCAAAAAAACGAAACACCCAAGATCCAATCTAGGAGATGTATAACTACGAGAGGGGGTGTGTCTACATACCATTGTAGACCAAAAGCGTTAGCGTCATAACGTGGTTGATGTAGTCATACTCTTCACGATCCTATCGTGATCCAATCTGATCTAGTGCCGAACGGACGACACCTCGAGTTTAGCACACGTGCGGCTCGGCGGCGTCCTCTCCTTCTTGATCCAGCAAGCGAGGGAGAGGAGGTAGATGAGATCGGGACCAACACGGCGGCGTGGTGGTGGTGGTGGCAGCGATACTCCGGCAGGGCTTCGCCAAGCGCGTACCGGTGAAACGTGGGAGAGGTAACGGGCAAGGGTCGAAGGGGGGCTGCCCCCAACGCCTCCCCGCCTTTATATAGGCGTGGAGGGGGCTGGTGACTTGCCCTCCAAGGCCCTAGGGTCGTTGGTCAAAGGGGGTGGAAGGAAATCCCTCCTTTCCTTCCCCACCGATCGCCATCCCTCCTTTTTGCAGATCCTGATCTTATCCCTTTGGGATATGATACTATTCCTTTTTAAGGGAGGATCTTGGTGCGCCTAGACCAGCGTTGTCGGGACTTTCCCCACTACCCATGTTCACGTGGGTCCCCCATGCAGGTGGGCCCCACTCCAGAAACTTCTAGAACCTTCCCGGTATAATACCGAAAAAACTTGAACTTTTTCCGGAACCTCGATAACAACTTTCCATATATTAATCTTTACCTCCAGACTATTTCGAAGCTCCTCATGATGTCTCAGATCCCATCCGGGACTCCGAGTAACGTTCGGTCTTTCCACTATTAATATCTCAATACTACCCTAGCGCTACCGAACGTTAAGCGTGGACCCTATGGGTTCGAGAATCATGTAGACATGATCGAGACTCCTCTCCGGTCAATAACCAATAGCGGGACCTAGATGCCCATATTGATTCCTACATATTCCATGAAGATCTTTATCGGTTGAACCATGATGTCAAGGATTCAGTCAATCCCATATGCAATTCTCTTTGTCCAGCGATATGTTACTTTCCCGAGATAATATCGTCGATATCTCCATACCTAGTTCAATCTTGTTCCGACAAGTCTCTTTACTCGTTCCATAATACAAGATCCCATGATTAAACTCATTAGTCACATGCAGCTTCTTATGATGTTGTATTACTGAGAGGGCCCAGAGATATCTCTCTGTCACACGGAGCGACAAATCCCAGTCTTGATCCATGCAACCCAACAGACACCTTCGGAGATACCTATAGAGCACCTTCATGATCACCCAGTTATGAAGTGACGTTTGATAGCACACAAGGCATTCCTCCAGTATCCAGGAGTGGCATGATCTCATGGTCGAAGGAACAGATACTTGACATGAAGAAAGCTATAGCAAATAACTAAAGGATCTGATGCTAAGCTTACGGTTGGGTCTGTCCATCACATCATTCTCCTAATGATGTGATCCCATTATTAAATGACAACTCATGTCTATGGTTAGGAAACCATAACCATCTTTGATCAACGAGCTAGTCTAGTAGAGGCTTACTAAGGACACAATGTAGTTTATGTATTCACACATGTATTTAAGTTTCCGGTCAATACAATTATAGCATGAATAATAAACATTTATCAAGAACAAGAAATATGATAATAACCGTTTTATTATCGCCTCTAGGGCATATTTACAACAGTCTCCCACTTGCACTAGAGTCAATAATCTAGTTCACATCGTCATGTGAGTAACACCCAATGAGTTCTGGGGTTTGATCATGTTTTGCTTATGAGATAGGTTTTAGTCAACGGGGCTGCAACACTCAGATCCGTGTGTACTTTGCAAATCTCTATGTCATAATGTAGATGCTGCTTCCTGATACATCTCCATCGTATCTACTTTTCCAAACACTTTTGCCCTTGTTTTGGACTCTAACTTGCATGATTTGTATCGAACTAACCCGGACTGACGCTGTTTTCAGCATAATTACCATGGTATTATTTTTGTGCAGAAATAAAAGTTCTCGGAATGACCTGAAACTTCACGGAGAATATTTTTGGAATATATAAAAAATACTGGCAAAAGAATCAAGACCAGGGGGCCCACACCCTGTCCATGAGGGTGGGGGGCGCGCCCAGGGGGTAGGCGCCTACCCCCTGGGCGCGCCCCCTGTCTCGTGGGCTCCCTGGAGCTCCACCGACCTCAACTCCAACTCTATATATTCACGTTTGGGGAGAAAAAAATTAGAGAGAAGGATTCATCGCGTTTTACGATACGGAGCCGCCGCCAAGCCCTAATCTCTCTCGGGAGGGCTGATCTAGAGTTCGTTCGGGGCTCCGGAGAGGGGAATCCGTCGCTGTCGTCATCATCAACCTTCCTCCATCACCAATTTCATGATGCTCACCATCGTGCGTGATTAATTCCATCGTAGGCTTGCTGGACGGTGATGGGTTGGATGAGATTTACCGTGTAATCGAGTTAGTTTTGTTAGGGTTTGATCCCTAGTATCCATTATGTTCTGAGATTGATGTTGCTATGACTTTGCTATTCTTAATGCTTGTCACTAGGGCTCGAGTGCCATGATTTCAGATCTGAACCTATTATGTTTTCATGAATATATGTGAGTTCTTGATCCTATCTTGCAAGTCAATAGTCACCTACTATGTGTTATGATCCGGTAACCCCGAAGTGACAATAATCTGGACCACTCCCGGTGATGACCGTAGTTTGAGGAATTCATGTATTCACTAAGTGTTAATGCTTTGGTCCGATACTCTATTAAAAGGAGGCCTTAATATCCCTTAGTTTCCAATAGGACCCCGCTGCCACGGGAGGGTAGGACGAAAGATGTCATGCAAGTTCTTTTCCATAAGCATGTATGACTATATTCGGAATACATGCCTACATTATATTGATGAACTGGAGCTAGTTCTGTGTCACCCTATGTTATAACTGTTGCATGAGGAATCACATCCGACATAATTATCCATCACTGATCCAATGCCTACGAGCTTTTCACATATTGATCTTTGCTTAGTTACTTTACCGTTGCCACTGTTACAATTACTGCAAAACTGCTACTATTACTTTTGCCACCGTTACCATTACTTCCATATTACTTTGCTACTAAATACTTTGCTACAGATATTAAGTTTTCCAGGTGTGGTTGAATTGACAACTCAACTGCTAATACTTGAGAATATTCTTTGGCTCCCCTTGTGTCGAATCAATAAATTTGGGTTGAATACTCTACCCTCGAAAACTGTTGCGATCCCCTATACTTGTGGGTTATCAAGACTATTTTCTGGCGCTGTTGCCGGGGAGCATAGCTCTATTCTTTGAGTCACTTGGGATTTATATCTGCTGATCACTATGAGGAACTTGAAAGACGAAAAAACCAAGATTTATCCCTCAACTACGAGGGGAGGTAAGGAACTGCCATCTAGCTCTGCACTTGATTCACCTTCTGTTTTGAGTAAACTTGCGACACCTAAACCTGCTTCTGCTATTAATTCTAATATGTCGCATGTTATTGATGATGCCACTTCTACTATACATGATACTTATGATGAAACTACTTCTATGCTTGATACTACTGTGCCATTAGGTGAATTTCTGGATGAACAACTTGCTAGGGCTAGAGAGAATGAAATTCTTGAAACTGATAATATTGATGAAAGTGATGATGAAGATTCTCCCCCTAGATATGAATTTCCTATTGTGCCTGAGGGTTATGTTATGGATGAAGAAACTGCTAGAGACTTTCTTGCTTGCAATGATAGATATGATCTTAAGAAATTATTAGCTAAGCTGAAAGAAAAATCTTTGAATGCTAGAATGAAATATGACCCTGCTTTTGCTACTTCACCTATCTGTATTTCCGATAAGGATTATGATTTCTCTGTCGAACCTGAAATAATTACTTTGGTTGAATCTGATCCTTTCTATGGCTATGAATCTGAAACTGTTGTGGCACATCTTACTAAATTAAATGATATAACACCCTATTCACTCATGAGGAAAAAATTCGTTACTATTATATCCTTAAGTTATTTCCATTCTCATTAAAGGGTGATGCTAAAACATGGTTTAATTCTCTTGATCATGGTTGTGTGCGTAGTCCCCAGGATATGATTTATTACTTCTCTGCTAAATATTTCCCCGCTCATAAGAAAGCTGCCTTAAGGGAAATATATAATTTTGTGCAAATTGAAAAAGAGAGTCTCCCACAAGCTTGGGGGAGGCTTCTTCAATTACTTAATGCTTTGCCTGATCATCCTCTCAAGAAAAATGAAATACTTGATATCTTTTATAATAGACTAACCGATGCTTCCAGAGACCACCTGGATAGTTGTGCTGGTTGTGTTTTCAGGGAAAGAACTGTTGATCAAGCTGAATTCCTATTGAATAATATGTTGGGTAATGAAAATGATTGGACACTTCCTGAACCAACTCCTAAGCCAACTCCAAAGAAAAGGGGTATTTGTAACATCCCAAATTTTCAATTTGGAATATTATACATTAGATCATCATGCATAACATATTTTATTGCATTTTGTTTTGCGATCCTAGAAATTCTACGCAACTCGAGGACCCACGGAGAGAGTTGCGGATTTCATTATTTTCATATTTTGGGTTTTCTCAAATTTTGAAAATAGGATCATTTGTTTTAATTATTTTTCTCTCTGAAAATATTTCATATCAAAATATATGAAAGGGGATAAAATGACTTCTCCACAAATAATGAAATATTGGAGGAAAAATATTAAAAACAAATATTTGATTTTATTTGGATTTTATTTGATTATTATTTGAATTAGGAAAAATACGCATTTTTCAAAATTGCATTTAGGCCCCAAATAAATGTTCATCTTGTCCAGCTTGATTTTAGAAGTCGGGGAAAATTTATTTCAGGATTTTTGGAGTATGTTTAGTATTTCTTTTATTTGTTTTTCTGCGCGAAATTATTAAAAAAACGCGAACCGACCTTGGGCCGTATTCGGCAAGGACTCCGCCCGGCCAGGCCTTTATAAGGCGCGCCCCCGAGGCCCCGTCAGCCCAAGTCGCCCCCGCCGCCGAAAACCCTAACCCTAGCCCGATCCGCCGCCGTCGCCCGAGCCGCAGCCGCCCGTCGTCCCGCCGCGCGACGCCGGAGCCCCGCCGCCGTCCCGCCGCCGACCCCGCCGCCGCCGACCCCGCCGCCCCACTGGAGTCGCCCGTCGCCCCGCCGAGGTTGACCACCACCCCGCCGCCGGCGGTTTTCCTCGAGAAAACCGTTCGGTTTTCTGTCCGGTTTTTCGTTCGGTTTTAAAAAAAACCTAGATCTGTTTTTTCGGTTTAGTTTATTTAGCGAACACTCGTTCGTTCGTTCGTTTTAATGAACGGTTTTCATTTTTTCGCAGACAGCGAACGTTCGTTCGTTAGCCTGTTCGTCCGTTTTCTTTTTCTTGGATTTTCTGCGATTATTTCTGATCGCGATTTCCGATCTGTTTTTCGTTCTAGTATAACTTTTCGCTCGTTTATCGGAATCAGGCGATTCAAGCGCCTAGAGTTTCGTCTCGAAACCTTTTTCCGTTTAACCAACTCAAACAAGTTTTTGCTACTGTAAAATTTGACTTAGGTCCAGATTAGTAAACGAAGATTGTTTCTTTCGCCGTTTGACTTTCATTGCTTCGTTTGATTTGATTCTTTTTGCAAACCGGAGTTCTTAAGTTGAACTTTCTGGTTAGATCTTTTATTTGAGTTTTACCTATGCATTAGATGAGTGCTTATTGTATGCTTGTTTGTTTGCGATAGAGTACCTGGAGTGCGCAACGTGCTACTTCGAATCTCTAGGTTTCACGGATCATCAGCAAGGCAAGTAACACTTTGATCATACCTCTTTTCATACCCAGTTTTATTGCATTAGATCAATCCTCAAACAATTGCATGATTAGGATCTAATTAAATTGTGGGTATCGGGAAGTAGATGAGGTAGTACCTATTACCTGTTTTATTATCAACCTTTGGGAGTTACTTCTATGTTTGCTTATTGCTATGCTATGCTAGTAGACGTGGATTGGGTGAGTGTATCCATGACAGATGTGAGATTGTTAATTAATGGTTTACTTAAGGTGGCAACTTAAACACACATCTGGGTGGATTGAGGCACCTGGGTATTCCAGTGATTGCCCGTTTTTTTATGGACCGCCACCCAGGCTCAAAGGGATCATGAGATTATTCATGCTAGAAACTTCCGTGTGCAGTCACATGCTATTATGGGCTCTAGCATAGTTGATTAAGTCGTGTGAACTCTTACAGTGGTAGACTAGCAGATGTAGGGGAAAGTAGGTGTAACTGTCTACCCATCGTAAGGTGCTAACGCTTCTGAAAGACCGTGTCTCGGTCATCCGTTTCTCAAACACCATGTAGTGCGAGAAATCCAATGGAGGAGATCGAGTCTTGTGGGGAAAAGTGCACAAACCTCTGCAGAGTGTACAATCTAATCATGGTTAGCCGTGTCCCCGGTTATGGACATCTTGAGTATCTAGTTCTTGGATTATCATGTGAATCTCATCATCTTATACTTAACTAATTTTGTTTGGTTGTTAATGATTACTTTTAATTGGGATTGAGAGGGGGTTTACCTTCTCAATATTTTTCAACCAACTTTGTAGTTAAATAAAAATATATTCCTTTGCAGTAGGGAAAAATTGGCATTTCGCAAAACTGTAACCATAGAGCTTCCACCAGCCAAATATGCATGTAGTGATAGCATTATTCTGTTCATTACTCTCTATGTGTTACTTTGCCAGCATATTCCATGTGCTGACCCATTTTCGGGCTGCAACGTATCATGTTGCAGACTTTTCAGACGACGAGTAAGGAGCCTTAGGTCGTGGTCTTATACTCAGTGATGCCGTTGGAGTTGATGGACTCACTTTATCTTCCAAGCCTTCCACTGTTATCGTTATTAGATGGCCATAAGCCATATTTATTGTATTAAGTTCTCTCTTGGGACTATTCGATGTAATAAGTGTGTGATTGCTACTCTGTTATAAATCCTTCAAGTACTGTGCGTGTCAGCATTACCGATCCAGGGATGACACTGATGCACAGAGACTAGACTGTTTGAGATCTGGTCGCTACAAAGATGGTATCAGAGCACACGCTGACTGTAGGACACGACCACTAAGCTAAAGCCCTAGATCACTAGTCTCTTCTCATTTCTGACTCCTCTCCGTTCTTCCACTCTTTTAGGATGGCGGATGCAAGGAACAAGTTCGCGCAACCGGATGAGGATACACCTTTTGGACGACACTTGAAGGAAGTTACTAGGTATCTGAACATCGGAATACCAAGCTTCACCGGGACCTACAACGCCACACTACCAGAAGAGGAGCGCTGGATGATTCAAGTTCAAGTTCCAGGAAGGACGTTCACGCCAGTCACTGAACCCATAGAGTTTTCCTTTGATGCACCAACCTGGAGTCTAGGAAAGAGTATGGCAGCTCACATTACCATGGGACGCATTGGAGAAGTGTACCACAATGATCTCAAGGATACTATCTACCAGATTTGTGGGCGCCGAGACGAGCAATGGGAGATGATCAGCACCAGGAAGGATAGATCTATTGCAGCTTTCATTCAGGAGTTAAACCAGCACATTCATCGCCAGGAAAACCAGATGTGCGTAGACATGATAGATCTGAAGAAGGCAAAGACTAGGATCACGGAGCTGGAGGGAGAACTCAAGTCTACACGCAATGGATATGAGGAGGAAATCGCAACATTGTTGGAGAAGAATGACGACCTGATAAAGAAGATCGGAGTTTTCATGGGAGACCCAGCACCAGGAGGAGAAGATGACGATTCTACTTGCCCGGAGAACTACATCATCATCGACAACACCGACTCGGACCCCAGTGAGGATGATTGGGAGGATGAAACCGGAGCAGATATCATGGAGTCTTCGACTGAGCAATTTTTCTAGTAGACCACCAAATTAGTATTCCACCATGTATATAGTATAGTCCAAGCACTTTGTAACGATAGTTAGATCGATTGTATGCCTTGTTTGAATTGATTGGAGTGATATGATTGTGTTTGTCACATGCGCATATGGGTAGTGTTTTCCCTCTAGACCTCATTCTATTCTATTTTCTCATCTTTTCTAAAAAAAACCATCAGATGCCTCCGAGACGCGACACCGGATTTGTTTTCCCATCGGAGATCACTCAGTTGATTCAGCAGCAGAATGCCCTGATGCAAGTGCTAGTTCAGAACCAGGGGAACAACAACAACAACAACAACAACCCAGCACCACCACCACCTGTGGACCACTTAGCCCGTTTTCTTAGGCTGAATCCGCCGGTGTTCTCCAACAGCACCGAGCCGATTGTGGCAGATGATTGGCTCCGCAAGGTTGGAAGGGAGCTGACCACTGCAGGATGCACATATGCGGAGAGAGTGCGTTTTGCCGCACATCAGCTTGATGGACCCGCAACATCATGCTGGGAGAATTACACAGCCACACACCCTATTGACACTGTCACATGGGACCAGTTTCAGCAAGCTTTCCATACTGCCCATGTTTCAGCAGGAGCTATGGCCATGAAGAAGCGTGAGTTTCGCAACTTACGCCAAGGAGGACGCACCGTAGGCCAGTATGTGGAGGACTTTAGTAAACTAGCACGTTATGCCCCAGATGACGTTGCTACAGATGCAGCCAAGCAGGAGAAGTTTCTGGAAGGATTGAATGATGAGCTGAGCATGCAGTTGATGGTAGCAACCTTCAACAACTACCAGGAGTTGGTAGATAGAGCTCTCATGATTGAAGGGAAGCAGCAGCAGATTGAAAGCCGCAAGAGGAAGTATGGACAAGGGAAGTACAATTCTGGAGCTCATCAGAAGCCACGTTTTACCCCAAATTCAGGAGGACCTTTTCAGCATACCCATGGAGGAGGAGGTTCGCACAACCATAGTGGACCCAAGAATGGTAATGGGAATGGAGGAAGCAACGGACAGAACCGTACCAACCCATCGACCCCAGCCAAGAGGGATCTAAGCCAAGTCACTTGCTACAAATGCCAGAAGACTGGACATTATGCAAATGAATGTCCCAAAGCTAAGAATGGAAATGGCAATGGAAGCTTTGGGAAGAAGCCCAACTCTTTCAACAAAGGATATGTGAACCACGTGAATGTGGAGGAGGTTGAAGCACAGCCCGATGCAGTAATAGGTAAGTTTTTGGTTAAGTCAATTACTGCAATCGTTCTTTTTGATACTGGTGCATCGCATTCATACATATCAAGGGGATTTGTGGATAAGTTTAAGTTGCCCACCAAAGTTCTTAGAACACCTATGTTAGTAACCTCGCCAGGAGCAGAGTACATGGCAAGCCAAGGATGTTTTCAGATGCCATTGGCCATAGGTGGGCATGTTTTCCCCTCAGACCTAATAGTTTTGGAGTCGCAAGGTTTGGATGTGATTTTGGGAATGGATTGGCTATCGATGTATGGAGGAAACATCGATTGCGCCAGTAAGACGATCTTGCTTACTACCCCAGAAGGAAGAAGGATTAAGTATGTATCCCGGCATGTGCGAAGAGGACTCAAGTGAATTCCTTATCAGGAGTTGTACAGGAGGAAGTGCCAGTGGTGAAGGATTTCCCTGACGTATTGCTAGAGGAGTTGCCAGGCATGCCACCGGATAGAGACATTGAGTTTTTGATTGAGCTTTTGCCAGGCACATGGCCAATATCTAAGAGACCGTACAGGATGCCCGCTAAGGATTTGGAGGAAATTAAGAAGCAGATTAAGGAGTTACTGGATAAAGGATATATTCGCCCAAGTTCGTCACCTTGGGGATCACCAGTACTTCTAGTGGAGAAGAAAGATGGATCGTTAAGGATGGTTGTTGATTATCGTGGTTTGAATGAAGTAACCATCAAGAACAAGTACCCACTGCCGATGATCAATGATTTGTTTGACCGACTACAAGGAGCTAAAGTATTTTCCAAGATTGATTTGCGATCAGGATACCACCAGTTGAAGATTCGAGAGCAGGATATACCCAAGACAGCTTTTACCACAAGGTATGGGCTATATGAGTACACCGTTATGTCATTCGGTCTGACTAACGCACCTGCCTATTTTATGAACATGATGAACAAAGTGTTTATGGAGTTTTTGGATAAGTTCGTCGTAGTGTTCATTGATGATATTCTGGTCTATTCGAAGAATGAAGAAGAGCATAAGGAGCATTTGCGTTTGGTACTTGGAAAGCTCAGAGAACATCAGTTATATGCCAAGTTCAGCAAGTGCGAGTTTTGGTTAAAGGAAGTTGGATTCCTTGGACATGTTATTTCCGGAGAAGGAATAGCAGTTGATCCCACCAAGGTTAACACTGCGACAAATTGGGAAGCACCCACGACAGTTGGAGAAATCCGGAGTTTTCTTGGACTCGTAGGATACTACCGGAGATTCATTGAGAATTTCTCGAAGATTGCAAAGCCTATGACGGAGTTGTTGAAGAAAGACACCAAATTCAATTGGACTGAGGAATGTGAGGCTAGTTTCCAGGAGTTGAAGAAACGTTTGGTTACATCGCCAGTATTGATTCTGCCAGATCAACGCAAGGATTATGAAGTATATTGTGACGCTTCTCGTCGAGGACTTGGAGCAGTGCTAATGCAGGAGGGAAGAGTTGTTTCATATGCCTCATGACAACTTAAACCCCATGAGTTGAATTATGCTACACATGATTTGGAGCTAGCAGCCGTAGTGCATGCGTTGAAGACATGGAGACATTTTCTCATCGGAAACCATTGTGAGGTGTACACGGATCACAAGAGTTTGAAGTACATTTTCACGCAGAAGGAGTTGAATCTCGGGCAAAGGAGATGGTTGGAGCTCATTAAGGATTATGATATGAGATTGCATTATCACCCAGGGAAGGCTAACGTAGTTGTAAGGGCATATTTATCCCTAAGATGTTTTGGTGATTGATGACAATGCTTTTGCGGACTAATCGTGTGCGTTGAGTGTTTTTTAGAGATTCATTCTTTTGGCACGAGATGATTTTCTCCCCTCGGAACTCAAAGCGAAGACGGTGTAGCCCTTTCGGATTAGTTTGGTGGACTAGTTTCATAGGGATCACCGTACTATCAAGAGGGGGTCCGTTTTGGAAAGGCTAGGGCGGAATCATCACGTACACTTCCTTTGCCCCTCCCTCCGAGCCTTTCTGTTTCGATGATGGGCTTGGTTCTCCTCTCTTTGTGCCCTCTCTGGTCCCAGCGGTAGTACCGCGGGCCAGAGCGGTAGTACCGCTTGGGTGCTACAAGCGGTAGTACCGCTCTGGAGCGGTAGTACCACCCAGAGCAGTAGTACCGCTAGTAGCCCCATGTGTGTACTATCTCTGGTCCCAGCGGTAGTACAGCGGGACCGAGCGGTAGTACCGCTTGGGTGCCACAAGCGGTAGTACCGCTCTAGGCACGGTAGTACCGCTCCAGAGCAGTAGTACCGCTAGTGGCCCCAAGCCGTAGTACCGCGGTGGTCTCGTGCTAGTACCGCCTCGATTCGAGGGCTCCTTTTTCGTGTCGGGTTTTACGGTACTGGCCGCGGCTGTGGAGGGCCGTAGTACCGCTCCTATGCGGTAGTACCGCCCACCCTCAGTGGTAGTACCGTTGTGGGCCAAGCGGTAGTACCGCGCTTTGGAGCGGTAGTACCGCTTATGGTGGCAAGCAGTAGTACCGCTGGCACAGCGGTACTACCGCTCTCTTCGGGGCAGAAGGGGGGGGGTAATGGTTGGTTTGTTCCCCCCACTATATAAAGGGGTCTTCTTCCCCAAAGTTGATTCACCTCTTCCCCCAAAAGCTCCATTGTTGCTCCAAGCTCCATTTTCGCCCGATCTCTCTCCCTAGCCAATCAAACTTGTTGATTTGCTCGGGATTGGTTGAGAAGGCCACGATCTACACTTCCACCAAGAGAAATTTGATTCCCCCCACTTATCCCTAGCGGATCTTGTTACTCTTGGGTGTTTGAGCACCCTAGACGGTTGAGGTCACCGCGGAGCCATAGTCCATTGTGGTGAAGCTTTGTGGTGTCGTTGGGAGTCTCCAATTAAGTTGTGGAGATTGCCCCAACCTTGTTTGTAAAGGTCCGGTCGCCGCCTTCAAGGGCACCAATAGTGGAATCACGGCATCTCGCATTGTGTGAGGGCGTGAGGAGAATACGGTGGCCCTTGTGGCTTCTTGGGGAGCATTGTGCCTCCACACCGCTCCAACGGAGACGTACTTCCCCTCAAAAGGAAGGAACTTCGGTAACACATCCTCGTCTTCACCGGCTCCACTCTTGGTTATCTCGTTCCTTTACTTTAGCTAGTTTACTTGTGTTATATCTCTTACTTGCTTGCGTGCTTGTTGTCGTTGCATCATATAGGTTGCTCACTTAGTTGCATATCTAGACAACCTATTTTGATGCAAAGTTTAATTTGGTAAAGAAAAGCTAAAAATTGTTAGTTGCCTATTCACCCCCCTCTAGTCAACTATATCGATCCTTTCAATTGGTATCAGAGCCTCGTCTCTTTATTAAGGACTTTACCGTCCAAAGAGTATGGTTGACGTCGTAGACGGTGCGGAGGAGCACTCCGGTGAGAATCCAGTCTCGTCTACGGGAGATGGGGAACCGCGGTCTCTCGTGAGGAATTCAATGTGGCGTTGGACACATTGAAAACCTCCATGACGACCAAGGTCGAAAGCATGTTGAATAAATTCTTAGAAGGGCTTAAACTTACCACCGCACCGTTGAAAGTGGGTGATCCCGCTAACAAGGTGACGGATGCTACCTCCGACAAGGGGGAAGCTTCGAGCGAGAAGGCTCCTTGTTCTAGTGATAAAAATGGGACCGGCATCTTTGCCCATGTGGAACCTCCACCTGTCTATGGTGGACCGCTCCCTTCCACTCATTTGAATCATGCCGGCCCGGCCCCTAAGATTGAGAAGAATGTAGATTTTGATTCTTGGGTCTATCGTTTTAAGCGTCATTTAAATCATGTGAACACTAACCTTTGGAGAATCATTGAAGAAGGTTTTATCCGCATGACCGAAGTAACTTCACTCCTAGAGAAGTTGTGGATCATCAATTCAATGAGAATGCTCTCTTCATCATCCAAGAAGCAATCCCACCCGAAGATCTTCCTCATCTCCGGCCTTACACCGTGGCCAAAGATGCTTGGCTCCAAGTTGTTTCCCTCTATCGGGGAAGCGCAAGCATTCAACGCTCCAACTATGAAGTGGTGCAAGATGAAGCCGACGAGTTTGCAATGAAAGAAGATGAAGAACCTCGTGAGCTTTTTCGGAGAGTAACCAAACTCGCGGTCTCTCTCCGAGATCATGGAAGTAAGGACACGGATGACAATTGGATCAAGCGCAAATTCCTCAAGGCAATGATGCCCTACCACAAAGCCATGTCCTCCGTAATTCGTCAAAGGCCGGACTTCCACACCTTGTCATCAAGTGAAGTGTTGGATGAGTTTGTTGCTATGAGCATCTTGGACAAGACCGCCGACAATGCGGTTCTTCGCTCTCAAAGAATAAAGAAGCCCAACCTTGCTCTAAAGGCCAAGGTTAGTATGGAGGAAGAGGATGAAGAGGAAGAAGAGGAGGGCAACCTCGAAGATACGAAGTATGCCTATCATGAACACATGGCTCTTGCTTCAAGGCAATTTTGGAGCAAGAAGAACACGAGGCCAAACTTCAACAAAAGCAACTCAAGTGGCGCAAAGGGCAAGCAACGGATGAGGACTTGCTTCAATTGTGGCAATGTGAGCCACTTTGTTGCGGAGTGCCCTTACGAGAAGAGGGAAGACAATGGTGGCAAGCTCATTAGAAAAGACAAGGCCAAGTCGTTCCCCAACAAGAGCAACTTCACCAAGAAGACTCCTCCCAAGGCGTTGGTGGTTCAAGAAGAGTACAATGAGGATGATGACGATGATGAAGATAGTGAGTCGGTTGCCATGGCCTCCGTTGCCATTGCGAAGACTCCACGGGTGTCTCTCTTCGACTCACCCAATGAGAACATCACCGCCAAGTGCCTCATGGCTAAAGCCACCAATAAGGTAACCTCCAACATCAAAACTACCATCATTAATCATCCTTCTTCGACGGATAGCATTGATGAACATGAGGGGACAAATGTGGAGGAAAATGAGTTTGAGATCTTTATGGGTAAACTCAAGGGTAAATCCAAGAAGCACTTCGTTGCTCTCTTGGAACAACTTGGTGAAGCCAATGACATGATCGAGGCTCACGAAGATACCATCTCTAAGATGGAGGGGCATAGTCGTGACTATGCCGATGAGATTTCGGATCTTTCCAATGCTCTTGACGAAGAGCGTGGTCTTCGTTTGGCTCTTGAGGAGTCATACAACGATGATCATGCTAAGTTAAAGAAAGATCTTGATCATGCTCTTGTTGTGTCTCGTGTGCTAAACTCCGAGAAGGCAAAACTTGGGGTTGATCTTGCTAGACTCAAAGAGGAGTTTGGCATTCTCGACAAGGCTCACAAAGTCTTGAAGGGTGTTCATGCTAGCCTCAAGGAGTCTCATGATCAACTCCAAGTGAAGCTAACAAAGGAGAAAGCCACCTTTCCTCATATGGTGTTAATTGATAATGCAAATGCTACTAACCCGTGTTGTGAGCATGTGCATCTTGTTGAGGAGAATGCTAAGTTGAAGGAGCAACTTGAGAAAGGCCTTGTGTCATGCATACAAGGTGAGAAGAACCTCAACGACCTCTTGAGCAATCAAAAGGAAGTTGTGGCCAAGGAGGGGATTGGGTTCGCACCCAATCCCAAGAACAAGAAGAAGAATGACAAGACCAAGCGACCTCCTCCTCTCAAGCAAACTTTTGTGAAGGAGGGAGAGGGTGCTTCCAAGGAGAAGAAGAACAATGCGAAGGGTGGCGGTGTCAAGAAGAGCAATGCCACTCCTTCCAACAAAGCCGGCGACTTTAATCCTTCTTATGTGTTATGCCGTGCTAGTGATGGGCATGTTTATGCCAAATTCGTTGGTTCTCCTCATGAGTACATTGAATGGTCTATTTGGGTTCCTAAGACCCTTGTTGCTAACATCAAAGGACCCATTACAAAATGGGTACCTAAAACCAAGCATTGATCTCTTGTAGGTGTTTGCTTCCGGTGGGGGATCATGGTTGCTCGATAGTGGAGCTACAAATCATATGACCGGAAGCAAGGACTTGGTGGTGGACGTGCACAAGATTCCATCTATGCCCACCAATGTCGAGTGGGGTGATGCCTCGTCTTCTAAGGTATTGGGACTCGGCAAAGTTGTCATTTCTCATGATCTCACGATCGAGAAGGTCATGCTAGTTGAGTCCCTTGCATACAATTTACTTTCCGTTCGTCAACTTGCTATCATGGGCTTTGCCACCTTCTTTGATATTGATACCGTGGCCCTCTTGTGGAGCAAGACTCTTAAGTAGCCTTTGTTGGGCATGTCGAGAACGGTCTCTATGTGATTAACTTTTCGGAGCAACCCACTAAGACCGCGACATGCCTAATGGCTAAAGTTGACGTGGGATGGCTTTGGCATCGCCGTTTAGCCCATGTCAATATGAGATCTTTGCAAAGTCTTCTCAAGGGGGACCATGTCCGTGGACTAACGAACGTTAGTTTTGCCAAAGATCGTGCTTGCAGTGCTTGTATCGAAGGAAAGCTTCATGAGAAGGCTCACCCTCCCACGACTCTTATTTACTCGAAGAGGCCGTTGGAGCTCCTTCATTTGGATCTCTTTGGGCCTCCATCCTTTGATAGTCTTGGGGGTAGAAAGTATTGCTTGGTAATTGTGGATGACTATTCTAGATACACGTGGGTGTATTTCTTCAAGAGGAAGAGTGAGACCCAACAAACCGTCATTGACTTTGCAAATGAAGCCCAACGTCAACACAATGCAAAGATCTTGACAATAAGAAGTGACAACGGCACCGAGTTCAAGAACTACACCTTGGATGAGTTTCTCAGTGATGAGGGGATCAAGCATCAATATTCCGCACCTTACACCCCTCAACAAAATGGTGTTGCGGAGAGGAAGAACCGGACGTTGATGGATGCGGCAAGGACCATGATGGCGGAGTTCAAGTCTCCATACAACTTTTGGGCCGAAGCCATCAACACCGCGTGTCATGCTTCAAATCGGCTCTATCTTCGCAAAGGCTTGAACAAGACTCCATATGAGATCCTCACCGGTAACAAGCCCAACCTCAAGTACTTTCGGGTGTTCGGGTGTAAGTGTTTCATTCTCAAGAAAGGTGTTCGTTTGTCTAAATTTGAGACTAGAGCTCATGAGGGCATATTTGTTGGTTATGCTACAAACTCCCATGCTTACCGTGTTCTCAATAAGTCCACGGGACTTATTGAGGAGACGTGTAACGTGGAGTTTGATGAAAATAACGGCTCCCAAGTGGAGCAAAGTGGTACTTGTGATGTAGGTGATGAAATTCCTCCCCAAGCCATAAGAAGAATGGGTATTGGATATATCCTACCCATTGAGGAACCCCTTGTGGCCGAAGGAGAAGGACAATGCTCCACTCAAGTGGAGCCATCACCAACCCAAGACCCACACGCTTCCGAAGAACAAAGTGAAGGCCCTCAACCTCATGAACAAGATCAAGGGCAAGATCAACCTCAAGATGGTGGTGATCCACCAAATGATGCCCAAGGTCAAGTTCTTCCCCTCGAGCTAGTTCAAGATCAAGAACAAGCTCAAGACGACGCTCAAGATGATCAAGTAACCCCTCCTCACTTCACTTCCGAGGAGGAATTGGAGCGTCGTGCCGCTAAGATCGCTTCCAAGCTCACCACCAAAGGTCATCTCATGGAGAATGTGGTTGGAAGCCTAAGAAAGGGGGTAAGCACTCGTAGACAATTAGCAAACTATTGTGAACATCATGCGTTTGTTTCTTGTGTCGAACCCCAAAAGGTTTATGAAGCGCTTGAGGACCCGGATTGGCTCAACGCCATGCATGAAGAACTCAACAACTTCGAACATAACCAAGTGTGGAAGTTAGTGCCAAGGCCAACCGGGAATCATAATGTCATTGGAACCAAGTGGATATTCAAGAACAAGCAAGACGCTCATGGAATCATTGTTCGCAACAAGGCTCGTTTGGTGGCACAAGGCTACTCCCAAGTCGAGGGTATCGACTACGGTGAAACCTTTGCCCCCGTTGCTCGCCTTGAATCTATTCGTTTGTTGATTGCTTATGCTTCTCATCATAATTTCACTTTGCAACAAATGGATGTGAAGAGTGCTTTTCTTAATGGTCCCATAAATGAGTTGGTATATGTCAAACAACCCCCCGGGTTCGAAGATCCCTATTTCCCCGATCATGTGTATCAACTCCACAAGGCGCTCTATGGCCTTAAACAAGCCCCACGTGCGTGGTATGAGCATCTTACGGAGTTGTTACAAGATCGTGGATTCGAAATCGGGAAAATCGACCCCACTCTTTTTACTAAGAAGGTCAAAGGGGAGTTGTTTGTGTGCCAACTATATGTTGATGATATTATTTTTGGTTCCCCTAACAAAGCTTTCAATGAAGAATTTGCCGCTCTCATGACCTCAAAGTTCAAGATGTCTATGATGGGAGAGTTGAAGTTCTTTCTCGGATTCGAAATCAAACAAAGAAGAGAAGGAACCTTCATCAACCAAGCCAAATACACTCAAGACATGCTAAAGAGATTCAAGCTAAGTGATGTCAAGCCGGCTTCCACTCCAATGCCCACCAAGTGCCAACTTGACATTGATCCCAATGGTAAAGCGGTGGATCAAAAGGTATATCGCTCTATGATTGGATCCTTGCTTTACCTTTGTGCATCTAGACCGGATATCATGTTGAGTGTGGGAATATGTGCACGGTTTCAAGCCGCACCTAAGGAAAGCCACTTTGTGGCGGTCAAGCGAATCTTTCGATATTTGGCTCATACCCCAAACTTTGGCCTATGGTACCCAAGAGGAGCAAACTTCAAGCTTGTAGGTTATTCGGACTCCGATTGGGCGGGAGACAAAGTGGATAGGAAGTCCACTTCCGGAGGGTGCCAATTTCTTGGTTGCTCTTTGGTAAGTTGGTCTTCTAAAAAGCAAAGTTGTGTGTCTCTCTCGTCCACCGAAGCGGAGTATGTGGCGGCCGGAAGTTGTTGTGCACAACTCTTATGGATGAGGCAAACTTTAAAGGATTACGGTGTCATTTGTGACAAAGTGCCTCTTTGGTGTGACAATGAAAGTGCTATCAAGATTTCTCTCAACCCGGTGCAACACTTCAAGACAAAGCATATTGAGATTCGGTATCACTTCATCCGGGATCATATTAGGCGAGGGGAGATCGAGCTCAACTATGTCAACACTCATGATAACCTTGCAGATATTTTCACGAAGCCATTGGATGAAGCAAGATTTCGCGAGTTAAGGCATGAGCTAAATATCATTGATTCGAGCAATGTGGTTTGAACCTTTGCACACCCCTCACATTCATTGTGCTTTCTTGTCTAGGTGTAGGCATGGACGTAGGGGGAGTGTTGTTCTCTCAATGAACTTTCCCTCCCCCCACAATGCATAAACTGATCTCACTCTTTCACATTAGCCATTTTTGATGGTACTTGTGCTTCAAAGACGAGCTTTGGTCATGGGCCCAAGGATAATTCTTCGCGGTGCCATACCAAGTGACTCAAACATAGGTGGCCTCGGCCACCGCCCTCTCGTATAGAGGCGTGTGATTCTTGTTCTCTTGCTAGTGCTCTTGTTGGTCTTCTTGCCGTTGTTTCCCGTCTTTCGTTTTGCACCATATGTGTTGAGTCTGGTTTGAGTTGCGCTGGGCGGTACTACCGTTGTGCAGGAGCGGTACTACCGCTGGAGCGGTACTACCGCTCCAGGAGCGGTACTACCGCTTATACGGCTAAGCGGTACTACCGCCCCTCACCACGGTACTACCGCTGAGGGGCGGGGCCAGGGGGTTAAGTCGTGGGCAGGGGTGGTTTCCTCCACCCCATACCCATTTGCTTCGTCCCCTGGTTCCTCTTCCTCTCTCTCCAGCGCCATCTCGCCGCGGGAAGGCTCCGGCGGCCCTCCGTCTCCGGACCGTTCCTCTCCATTTCCTTCGGTGGAGTCGATCCCCACCTCGTCCTCTTGCCATGGATGCCGGTATTGCCCCCGTTCCTCTTCTCTTCTTGTCTAGTTTTCAGATCTCGCGTTTTAGGGGCAATAGTAGTTGCATCTCTAGATTTTTGGCCAAATCTAGGCTTGAGTAGGTTGGAGAAGGCAACTAGACTCTTTGGATTGATGTTTGGTAGGTTTATTTTTGAATTTGGCATCCCCGGTAGTGCCGGATCTGACCACGGCAGTAGGGATCCGCCGTGCCCCGTCTCGGGCGGTACTACCGCCCATCTGGCACGGTACTACCGCTGGAGCGGTACTACCGCTCCACGGAGCGGTACTACCGCTTATGTGGCTAAGCGGTACTACCGCTGAGCAGGCACGGTACTACCGCTGGATGCCCAGTTCCATTGTTTCCTACCACATGTTGATCCATCTTTGTTGTGTTTATTTGGTTTTGATCGTTCCTTCTGGTTGTTTCTTGTGTCCGTGTGTTTGGTTCCAGGTGATGAACATCCTGAGCAGCAAGTCCGCCGTGTCAACCCCGGGCGTTCAACGTCGAAGCGGTACCGCTCATCTGAGACTGCAGGTGGTTCTTCCAGTGCTCCACAGCCGGCAGGGGGTGCTTCCTCAAGTGCTAATCCTCCTCGCAAGAAGAAGATTGCCAGCCGACCGAAGCCAAGTGGCAAGAAAGTGACTGAGATGTCTAGCAAGGAATTCTGGGACAGGCGTCGGCGCAACCCCTATGAGGAAGAACAAGAACCCAATCTTGTCAACCGCCCGTTCTGGAACCGGTTTCAGTATGCCACATACTTTGATGTGATCAAGGCTAAGAAGAATCTCTTTGTCAATGTTCATTCCATCAACACGGATGCTATGGAGAAGGACCTTGAGTACTTTGGTGATGCCCTACAGATGTGCTCTCAGTTGAACATTCTCAGGATCATGCAGTTCAACAAGGACTTTGATGCAGATTTGCTGGCACAGTTCTTTGCCACTGTTCACCTAGGAACTGACGCAGACAGGACTCTGACTTGGATGACAAATGGAAAGGTGCTAGCTGTCAAGTGGCAGGCCTTCATGGGGCTGCTTGAGGTGGAAGATCAAGGGCTCGAGACTCCAGTTGGTTTTCGTCCTCACCAAAATGTCACCTCCACTCACAAGCAAGCCCTCTGGCCCTACTGTACTCGGAAGGTCCACCCTGAGACCAGGAAGGAAACCTATGAGTTGTCTACCTATCTGGACATCCTTCACCGCATCTTCCGCGAGACTCTCTTCCCTCGTATTGGGAATCTGGACATGGTACACTCTTACCTTGTGGACATGCTTCTCTTCTGCCAGCGTGAGAAGGACGCCAACACCGGCGAGTCTCTGGACATCTCTCATGTCATGTGGTCTGAGCTTCTGGCGGCTGTTTCTGAGCGCAAGTGGCCAATTTATGGTCCGTTCATCATGTTGCTTATTGAGAGGGCCTGGAGACATACCTATCCTGAGGAGCAGCTGGAAACTGGAGAGTTGGTCTCTCATGAGATCAAGCGTCTGAGGAAGAAGGATAATTGGGGTAGATCTGGAGCTCCATCTTCTGCTGCTGCCATGGAGACCGAGGACGAGGCTGATGCCGGTGATGATGATGAGGATTATGTGCCTCCTGGGACAGAGCCTTCTGCAGCAGAGCCCTCTTGGGCAAAGAAGCTCAAACGCAAGATGAAGAAGCTGTTCTGCATGGAGTCTCATGGTCAGTACATGACACATGTGGCTGAGAAGAAGGCAAGAGGACGTCACAAGGAGCTGATGCGTCAGATGGGTGCGACAGTCACCAGCGGCTCAGAGGGTCAGATTACTGAGGAGGAGGAGTGGATCCAGCAGCACTGTCCGTGGACCGACTCAGATGCCGAGCAGTTTCCGGGCGAGGACGGCAGTGCAGATGATCACGCAGAGTCCTGATGTTCGAGATCCTCAGCATGCTCTCACCTGGAGCCGTAGGTTAGCTCTTTGCCCCTTTTGGTGTCTCGATGCCAAAGGGGGAGAGAGTTTAGGGATTTGCGTCGTTGTGTTGCGAGTGTGTCTTTGCCTTTGTGCTTTCGTTATGTGCTACTTTGTGCTTTGCTTGGACCTTGTGCTTTGCTTGGTTTTGTGTTCAGTGAGACTTTAGTTCGAGTCATATGGTGTGAGACATATGCTACCCTATCATTATCATATCTTTATCTTTGTCTCTAGTCATTTGATATCTCATGAGTTATATGCTTCATTATGTTATATATCCTGCTATCTTGTTTCTCGCTTAGGTTGTTGGTCTCTAAAATACAGGGGGAGTGTTGATCCTAGTATGTGTGTCGTGCAGTTCAAAGCACTTATCTTGATGGCACACATCTAGGGGGAGCCCGTCTATATTTTAGAGATTTGGGGTTTGCTTATGTCCTTTGTTTTTTCCCAGTTGTGCAAATCCCGTATTGTCATCAATCCACCAAAAAGGGGGAGATTGTAAGGGCATATTTATCCCTAAGATGTTTTGGTGATTGATGACAATGCTTTTGCGGACTAATCGTGTGCGTTGAGTGTTTTTCAGAGATTCATTCTTTTGGCATGAGATGATTTTCTCCCCTCAGAGCTCAAAGCGAAGACGGTGTAGCCCTTTCGGATTAGTTTGGTGGACTAGTTTCATAGGGATCACCGTACTATCCAGAGGGGGTCCATTTTGGAAAGGTTAGGGCGGAATCATCACGTACACTTCCTTTGCCCCTCCCTCCGAGCCTTTCCATTTCGATGATGGGCTTGGTTCTCCTCTCTTTGTGCCCTCTCTGGTCCCAGCGGTAGTACCGCGGGCCAGAGCGGTAGTACCGCTTGGGTGCTACAAGCGGTAGTACCGCTCTGGAGCGGTAGTACCGCCCAGAGCAGTAGTACCGCTAGTAGCCCCATGTGTGTACTATCTCTGGTCCCAGCAGTAGTACCGCGGGACCGAGCGGTAGTACCGCTTGGGTGCCACAAGCGGTAGTACCGCTCTGGGCGCGGTAGTACCGCTCCAGAGCAGTAGTACCGCTAGTGGCCCCAAGCCGTAGTACCGTGGTGGTCTCGTGCTAGTACCGCCTCGATTCGAGTGCTCCTTTTTCGTGTCGGGTTTTACGGTACTGGCCGCGGCTGTGGAGGGCCGTAGTACCGCTCCTGTGCGGTAGTACCGCCCTCCCTCAGCGGTAGTACCGCTGTGGGCCAAGCGGTAGTACCGCGCTTTGGAGCGGTAGTACCGCTTATGGTGGCAAGCGGTAGTACCGCTGGCATAGCGGTACTACCGCTCTCTTCGGGGCAGAAGGGGGGGGGTAACGGTTGGTTTGTTCCCCCCACTATATAAAGGGGTCTTCTTCCCCAAAGTTGATTCACCTCTTCCCCCAAAAGCTCCATTGTTGCTCCAAGCCCCATTTTCGCCCGATCTCTCTCCCTAGCCAATCAAACTTGTTGATTTGCTTGGGATTGGTTGAGAAGGCCACGATCTACACTTCCACCAAGAGAAATTTGATTCCCCCCACTTATCCATAGCGGATCTTGTTACTCTTGGGTGTTTGAGCACCCTAGACGGTTGAGGTCACCGCGGAGCCATAGTCCATTGTGGTGAAGCTTTGTGGTGTCGTTGGGAGCCTCCAATTAAGTTGTGGAGATTGCCCCAACCTTGTTTGTAAAGGTCCGGTCGCCGCCTTCAAGGGCACCAATAGTGGAATCACGGCATCTCGCATTGTGTGAGGGCGTGAGGAGAATACGGTGGCCCGTGTGGCTTCTTGGGGAGCATTGTGCCTCCACACCGCTCCAACGGAGACGTACTTCCCCTCAAAAGGAAGGAACTTCGGTAACACATCCTCGTCTTCACCGGCTCCACTCTTGGTTATCTCGTTCCTTTACTTTAGCTAGTTTACTTGTGTTATTTCTCTTACTTGCTTGCGTGCTTGTTGTCGTTGCATCATATAGGTTGCTCACTTAGTTGCATATCTAGACAACCTATTTTGATGCAAACTTTAATTTGGTAAAGAAAAGCTAAAAATTGTTAGTTGCCTATTCACCCCCCCTCTAGTCAACTATATCGATCCTTTCAGTAGTAGCTGATGCGTTCAGCTGCAAGAGCCATGTCAACACACTCATGACTGGAGAGTTACCCAAGGAGTTAGCAGAGGATCTTCGCGAACTATGTTTGGAAATAGTTCCGAGAAGCTATGTAGCAGCATTGGAGATTCAGTCTACTTTGATGGATAAGATCAGAGAAGCTCAGAAGACAGACAAGGAGATTGCTGAGATAAAGGAAAGGTTGAGTAAAGGAAAAGCCAAGGGATTTCGTGAGGATGAGCACAATACCTTATGGTTTGAGGACCGCGTTTATGTGCCCAATGATCCGGAGATCAGGAAGTTGATTTTGCAAGAGGCCCATGATTCACCATATTCGGTTCACCCATGAAATACCAAGATGTACCTGGATTTAAAGGACAGTTTCTGGTGGACCGGAATGAAGAAGGATATTGCGGAATATGTAGCAGTTTGTGATGTATGTCAGAGAGTGAAGGCAGAGTATTAGAAGCCAGCAGGATTGCTACAACCATTGCCGATACCTGAATGGAAGTGGGATAAGCTAGGCATGGATTTTATCATGGGATTGCCCAGGACTCGTTCAGGCTATGACTCGATATGGGTTGTAGTCGATCGTTTGACGAAGGTAGCTCATTTCATCCCAGTAAAGACCACTTATACCAGTGCTAAGTTGGCAAAGATATACATGACCAGGATCGTATGTCTGCATGGAGTTCCGAGGACCATTGTATCAGATAGAGGAACCCAGTTTACTTCAAAGTTTTGGAATCAGTTGCACGAAACTTTGGGTACCAGGCTAGAGTTCAGTACCGCTTTTCATCCACAGACAGACGGACAAACCGAGAGAGTCAATCAGATTTTGGAGGACATGCCGAGAGCTTGTGCGCTAGATTATGGATCCAGTTGGGATGACAACTTGCCCTATGCAGAGTTTTCTTACAACAATAGCTACCAATCCAGTTTGAAGATGGCCCCTTTCGAAGCTTTGTACGGAAGGAGGTGCAGGACACCATTGTTGTGGGACGAAGTTGGAGACCGTCAATTGTTTGGACCAGATTTGATTAAAGAGTCTGAACAGAAGGTGAAGTTGATTCGCGATAGGCTCAAGGTAGCCCAGTCCAGGAAGAAGAGTTATGCGGATTCTAAACGCAAGGAGACAGTTTACGAAGTCGGAGACAGAGTTTATCTTCGAGTATCACCACTTCGAGGAGTGAAGCGCTTTGGAGTTAAGGGAAAGTTAGCGCCACGTTTTGTAGGACCATACAAAGTTTTGGAGCGTATGGGAGAAGTTGCTTACAAGTTGGAATTGCCCGAAGGATTGTCAGGAGTTCACGATGTGTTCCACGTATCCCAGTTGAAGAAGTGCCACGCGGAGATGGCTAAGATACCACTGAAAGATACAGTGCCCCTGGAAGCGATTCAGTTGGATAGTAATTTGACCTAGAAGGAGAAACCAGTTAAGATTCTCGAATATGCCAGCCGAGTCACCCGCAGCAAGGTTATCAAGTTCTGTAAAGTTCAGTGGAGTCACCATACCGAGGATGAAGCCACCTGGGAGCGAGAGGAAGATCTACGGAAGGACCACTCTCACCTATTTTCTAGCCAACCTGAATCTCGAGGGCGAGATTCATCTTAAGGGGGGTAGGTTTGTAACATCCCAAATTTTCAATTTAGAATGTTATACATTAGATCATCATGCATAACATATTTTATTGCATTTTGTTTTGCGATCCTAGAAATTCTACGCAACTCAAGGACCCACGGAGAGAGTTGGGGATTTCGTTATTTTCATATTTTGGGTTTTCTCAAATTTTGAAAATAGGATCATTTGTTTTAATTATTTTTCTCTCCGAAAATATTTCATATCAAAATATATGAGAGGGGATAAAATGACTTCTCCACAAATAATGAAATATTGGAGGAAAATATTAAAAACAAATATTTTATTTTATTTGGATTTTATTTGATTATTATTTGAATTAGGAAAAATACGCGTTTCTCAAAATTGCATTTAGGCCCCAAATACATGTTCATCTTGTCCGGCTTGATTTTAGAAGTCGGGGAAAATTTATTTCGGGATTTTTGGAGTCCGTTTAGTATTTCTTTTATTTGTTTTTCTGCGCGAAATTATTTAAAAAAAACGCGAACCGACCTTGGGCCGTATTCGGCCAGGACTCCGCCCGGCCAGGCCTTTATAAGGCGCGCCCCCGAGGCCCCGTCAGCCCAAGTCGCCCCCGCCGCCAAAAACCCTAACCCTAGCCTGATCCGCCGCCGCCGCCGCAGTCGCGTGTTGCCGCCGCCGCCCGACGCCGTCGCCCGAGCCGCAGCTGCCCGTTGTCCCGCCGCCCGACGCCGGAGCCCCGCCGCCGTCCCGCCGCCGAGCCCGCCGCCCCACCGGAGCCGCCCGTCGCCCCGCCGAGGTTGACCACCGCCCCGCCGCCGGCGGTTTTCCTCGAGAAAACCGTTCGGTTTTCCGTCCGGTTTTTCATTCGAATTTAAAAAAACCTAGATCTGTTTTTTTCCGGTTTAGTTTATTTAGGGAATGCTCGTTCGTTCGTTCGTTCGTTTTAACGAACAGTTTTCGGTTTTTTTTTTCACAGACAGCGAACGTTCGTTCGTTAGCCTGTTCGTCCGTTTTCTTTTTCTCGGATTTTCCGCGATTATTTCTGATCGCGATTTCCAATCTGTTTTTCGTTCTAGTATAACTTTTCGCTCGTTTATCGGAATCAGGCGATTCAAGCGCCTAGAGTTTCATCTCGAAACCTTTTTTCCGTTTAACCAACTCAAACAAGTTTTTGCTACTGTAAAATTTGACTTAGGTCCAGATTAGTAAATGAAGATTGTTTCTTTCGCCGTTTGACTTTCGTTGCTTCGTTTGATTTGATTCTTTTTGCAAACCAGAGTTCTTAAGTTGAACTTTCTGGTTAGATCTTTTATTTGAGTTTTACCTATGCATTAGATGAGTGCTTATTGTATGCTTGTCTGTTTGCGGTAGAGTACCCGGAGTGCGCAGCGTGCTACTTTGAATCTCTAGGTTTCACGGATCATCAGCAAGGCAAGTAACACTTTGATCATACCTCTTTTCATACCCAGTTTTATTGCATTAGATCAATCCTCAAACAATTGCATGATTAGGATCTAATTAAATTGTGGGTATCGGGAAGTAGATGAGGTAGTACCTATTACCTGTTTTATTATCAACCTTTGGGAGTTACTTCTACGTTTGCTTATTGCTATGCTATGCTAGTAGACGTGGATTGAGTGAGTGTATCCATGACAGATGTGAGATTGTTAATTAATGGTTTACTTAAGGTGGCAACTTAAACACACATCTGGGTGGATTGAGGCACCTGGGTATTCCAGTGATTGCCTGTTTTTTTATGGACCGCCACCCAGGCTCAAAGGGATCATGAGATTATTCATGCTAGAAACTTCCGTGTGCAGCCACATGCTATTATGGGCTCTAGCATAGTTGATTAAGTCGTGTGAACTCTTACAGTGGTAGACTAGCAGATGTAGGGGAAAGTAGGTGTAACTGTCTACCCATCGTAAGGTGCTAACGCTTCTGAAAGACTGTGTCTCGGTCATCCGTTTCTCAAACACCATGTAGTGCGAGAAATCCAACGGAGGAGATCGAGTCTTGTGGGGAAAAGTGCACAAACCTCTGCAGAGTGTACAATCTAATCATGGTTAGCCGTGTCCCCGGTTATGGACATCTTGAGTATCTAGTTCTTGGATTATCATGTGAATCTCATCATCTTATACTTAACTAATTTTGTTGGGTTGTTAATGATTACTTTTAATTGGGATTGAGAGGGGGTTTACCTTCTCAATATTTTTCAACCAACTTTGTAGTTAAATAAAAATATTCCTTTGCAGTAGGGAAAAATTGGCTTTTCGCAAAACTGTAACCATAGAGCTTCCACCAGCCAAATATGCATGTAGTGATAGCATTATTCTGTTCATTACTCTCTATGTGTTACTTTGCCAGCATATTCCATGTGCTGACCCGTTTTCGGGCTGCAACGTATCATGTTGCAGACTTTTCAGACGACGAGTAAGCAGGCTTAGGTCGTGGTCTTATACTCAGTGATGCCGTTGGAGTTGATGGACTCACTTTATCTTCCAAGCCTTCCGCTGTTATCGTTATTAGATGGCCTTAAGCCATATTTATTGTATTAAGTTCTCTCTTGAGACTATTCGATGTAATAAGTGTGTGATTGCTACTCTGTTATAAATCCTTCAAGTACTGTGCGTGTAAGCATTACCGATCCAGGGATGACACTGATGCACAGAGACTAGACTGTTTGAGGTCTGGTCGCTATAGTATTCTATTTCTCAGTCCTGAGGATACGCAAGAGGCAAAGAAATCTATGAGAGAAAAAGGTATTAAAGCTGAAGATGTTAAGAATTTACCACCTATTGAAGAAATACATGGTCTTGATAACCCGACACAGGTAGTAAAGGTAAGTTCTCTCTATAGATTTGATGAAGGTGATATTCCTCGTTATAAGTCGGCTAGCCAATGCTTAGATGAGTGTGATAATTTTATGGTTAAACAAGAAAACTTCAATGTTTATGTTGGTAGACAATTGAAACGTAATGCTTATATGATTGAACACTTGAGTGATTATATGTCTAGAGTTAAAGGTGAACTTAAACTTATCAGTAAACATGCTTCTATGGTTACCACTCAAGTAGAACAAGTGCTTAAAGCTCAAAATGAGTTGCTCAATGAATTAAATAATAAGAAAAATGATAATGCTGTTAGAGTTATGACTAGAGGGGGTAAAATGACTCAGGAACCTTTGTATCCTGAGGGCCACCCTAAGAGAGTTGAGCAAGATTCTCAGAGAACTAATGTTGATACGCCTAGTCCTTCTAAGAAGAAGAAAAAGAAAAATGATAGGACTTTGCATGCTTCTAGTGAACCTGTTGTTGACACGCCTGAGAATCCCAATGATATTTCTATTTCTGATGTTGAAACACAATCTGGTGATGAACATGAACCTAGTGATAATGTTAATGATGATGTTCATGTTGATGCTCAACCTAGTAATAACAATGATGTAGAGATTGAACCTGCTGTTGATCTTGATAACCCACAATCAAAGAATCAACGTTATGATAAGAGAGACTTTGTTGCTAGGAAGCACGGTAATGAAAGAGAACCATGGGTTCAAAAACCCATGCCTTTTCCTCCTAAACCATCCAAGAAAAAGGATGATGAGGATTTTGAGCGCTTTGCTGAAATGATTAGACCTATCTTTTTGCGTATGCGTTTGACTGATATGCTTAAAATGAATCCTTATGCTAAGTATATGAAAGATATTGTTACAAATAAAAGAAAGATACCGGAAGCTGAAATTTCCACCATGCTTGCTAATTATACTTTTAAGGGTGGAATACCAAAGAAACTTGGAGATCCAGGAGTACCAACTATACCATGCTCCATTAAAAGAAACTATGTTAAAACTACTTTATGTAATCTTGGAGCCGGTGTTAGTGTTATGCCTCTCTCTTTATATCGTAGACTTGATTTGAATAAGTTGACACCTACTGAAATATCTTTGCAAATGACCGATAAATCAACTGCTATACCTGTCGGTATTTGTGAGGATGTGCCTGTTGTGGTTGCAAACGTTACTATTTTAACGGACTTTGTTATTCTTGATATTCCCGAGGATGATAGTATGTCTATTATTCTTGGCAGACCCTTTTTGAATACTGCAGGGGCTGTTATTGATTGCTACAAAGGCAATGTCACTTTTCATGTTAATGGTAATGAGCATACGGTACACTTTCTGAGGAAACAACCTCAAGTCTACAGTATCAATTCTATTGGAAAAATTCCAACGATTACTATTGGAGGTTTTGAATTTCCTCTTCCTACTGTCAAGAAGAAATATGATATTCTTATTATTGGGGACGTGCATATCCCCGTTGAGGTAACCTAGTGCTATTCGAAAATTCTCCGGTTTCATGCGATTTGGAATGAGTTTGTTAACAAGATTTGATCAACCTTGTTAGTGGATTCCTTTTGATGAGCATGAGATGGATGAAGTTAGAAAGCACAACTCTCCGTACCCTCCTTTTACTTTCTGTTATTTAGATTAAATAAAGCAAAAATAGTTTTTTTTCTGTCTGTTTTTTGAATTATCCTTGCAATAAAAAATACCCCGAAAATAGAAGTTCTCCAAATGCCCTGAAATTGAAATATGATTTTTTGTAGAATATTTAAGAATTATTGGCACTGAGAACACACCAGAGGGGGTAACCACCTGGCCACGAGGGTGCAGGGCGCGCCCCCTGCCTCGTGGGCCCCTCGTGGCCCCTCTCCACTTATTCCAGCACCCACACACTCCTTCTTCCTCCAGAAAAGATCACCCACCAGCTCAAACTCGTGTTCTAGCTCGTTTTGCTGCGATTTTCGATCTCCTTGCTCAAAGCTCCACTCACAAAACTGCTTTGGGGGATTGTTCTTCGGTATGTAACTCCTCCAATGGTCCAATTAGTTTTTGTTCTAGTGCTTTATTTATTGCAAATTTTTGCTGCTTAGGTGACCCTGTTCTTGAGCTTGCATGTCAAATTTATTTGGTCCCAAGTAGTTCTAATGCATGATATAGTCTCTAGGCACTTGTGGGAGTAGTTGCTATCAATCTTGTTGAGTTTGGTTCACTTTTATTTTGAGTCACTAAAAATTTCAGAAATTTTTCAGAGGAAGAAATATGTTTAGGAAAATGTACCAAGCTAGTTCCTCAAAGAAGCAAGGACCCAGGCCCGCGATACGTGAGTCAGACTATGAACTACCAAGAGAAGCTCAGGTGCGGCCTTGTGAATGGTCATCAGAAGATTTTATGGTCCAAGCAGGAATTAAGGAGGAATTTAACGCATATGTGCGTAACGCTGAACTTGAGGGCTTCGTGTCAGATAAGTGCCCCCAATATTATTACCTAACTGATTCCTTTGTGAGAAGGTTTAAGTTTACATCCTCACGCAATTCTCACACTGTCCTATTTGATCTTTATGATAAATCTTATACCATGGACTTAGAAGATTTTAATACTGCTTGTAAACTCCCGCAGTGGGGTAATGTTAGTGAACCTCGCAAATCTGAATTTAAAGAATCACTGTGGGGGAATCTAGAGAAATAACACAAGCTACCATACAGAGCATTCACTTTCCTGCCATACATTATTTTGCTCTCTTTATAGGTAGACGCATTAACGGTAAGGATGAGGCTTGTCACATGTGTGTCCCAGATCTTAGTGTTCTCAAGAGTGTTGTATTAGGAGATAAACAATATAACTTGGGGGCCATTGTTGCACGTAGGTTGCATCATAACAGTATAAGTGGAGATTTGTTTGGTGGCATTTATGCAACTCGTTTAGCTAATTATCTTGAGATACCCATACATGAAAATGATATGGAATTGCCTCCTGCTTATTTAGATTATAATGCTATGGTTCGTCATCAGTTTGTTGAGAGGAATGAACAGTTCCTCCAATACCGACTAATCTTTGACAGACGTCGCACTGTCCATGTTGCTCTCCCTGCTCCTGCTTTCTTTGACTTTTAGGAAAAGGGGAGATATGTCATAACCAGGGAGGAGGCAAACGAGTACGAGAGGAGGGCGGAAGCAGCTCGCCTCCAAGCTGCAGCTCGTGAGGCAGTAGCAGCTGCATCTCAGTACGACCCCAGTTACAACTTCGGATATCCGCCAGGCCATCCATGGGCATAGACCAACTTAGGCCAAAAGCCTAAGCTTGGGGGAGTACGTATTTCTCACCGACATTACATTCATGTTCACACACTCATGCTAGTTGTCGGTGCTCATACTTTTTCATTGCACTATCCATGCTAGTTTATTTTCTTTTCTAAGCCTTCTTCTCGTGTGTTTGAATAACCTTAAGAAAAACCAAAAAAATTTAGCTGTAGTTTTTAGCTAGTTTACTTTCCATGCCTGTAGTAGTAATGATTAAAAGAAAACCCAAAAAGATTTCTCGTTCTTCTTTTGCTTGTTGGGAGCTTTCCCGTGTAAATAGTTTTATTTCTTTTCTTTTCTTCGGGGGTCGAGAGGAGAAGACCATGATGAAAATGTTGAAGTGGCTCTTATATGCATTATTGTTGATTTAACAAAGATCCCATGTTACCTTGTCTTCTCCTTTGTATTGAATGCTTGCAGATTCCAGCTTAGTCCAATGCACGTGCACTACTATTATTATCCACACCGTTCGGTCGTGCAAGTGAAAGGTAATAATGACGATATATGATGGACTGATTGAGATGAGAAAAGCTGGTATGAACTCGACCTCTCTTGTTTTTGTAAATATGATTAGTTCATCGTTCCTGATTCAGCCTATTATGAATGAAACATGTTTGCAATGACAATTAGAGATTATAGTTGCTCATGCCATGCTTAGTTAGCTAGGAGTTTATGATGGTTTACCTTGCATGCCAACATGCTATTAAAATGGTTGTGATGTGGATGATAGGGTGGTATCCTCCTTTGAATGATTCAAGTGGCTTGACTTGGCACATGTTCACGCATGTAGTTGAAACAAAATCAACATAGCCTCCACGATATTTATGTTCGTGGTGAATTATATCCTACTCATGCTTGCACTCAGTATTGATTAATATTAATGCATCTTCATGACTGTTGTCGCTCTCTAGTTGGTCACTTCCCAGTATTTTTCTAGCATTCACGTGTACTAAGCAGGAATACTGCTTGTGCATCCACTTCCATAAACCGCAAAGTTATTCCATATGAGTCCACCATACCTTCCTATATGTGGTATCTACCTGCCGTTCCAAGTAAATTTGTATGTGCCAAACTCTAAACCTTCAAATGAAATTCTGTTTTGTATGCTCGAATAACTCATGTATCAACTAGGTCTGTCTGTATCTTCCATGCTAGGAGGGTTATTCTCAAGAGGAGTGGACTCCGCTCCTCACTCATGAGAAAATGGCTGGTCACCAGGATGCCCAGTACCATGCTCAAACCAAATCAAAATAATTGCAAACAAAACTCCCCCAGGACTGTTGTTAGTTGGAGGCACCCGTTGTTTCGGGCAAGCCATGGATTGATGCTTGTTGGTGGTGGGGGAGTATAAACTTTACCATTCTGCTTGGGAACCGCCTATAATGTGTGTAGCATGGAAGATATCGAGATCTCTCGGTTGTTATGTTAACAATGAAAGTATACCGCTCAAAATATTATTTACCTCTATTTCAAAATCGAGTTCTAGCACCTCTACAAATCCCTGCTTCCCTCTGCGAAGGGCCTATCTATTTAATTTTATGTTGAGTCATCACCCTCTTATTAGAAAGCACCAGTTGGAGAGCATTGCTGTCATTTGCATGCATTACTATTAGTTTATATTGAGTGTGACTATGACTGGATCTCTTTTACCATGAATTACAATGTTTAGTCAGTCCTTGATCTTCAGAGGTGCTCTGCGTTTATGTTTTGCGGTCTCAGAAAGGGCTAGCGAGCTACCATCTTGTTATATCATATTATGATTGTTTTGAGAAAGTGTTGTCATCCGAGATTTATTATTATTGCTCGCTAGTTGATTATGCCATTGATATGAGTAAACATGAGGCCTAAGTGTTATTGTGAATATGGTTAGTTCATAATCTTTGCTGAAAACTTGAATGCCGGCTTTACATATTTACAACAACAAGAGCAAACAAAGTTTGTAAAAGTTTTTCTTTATCACTTTCAGTTTGTCAACTGAATTGCTTGAGGTCAAGCAAAGGTTTAAGCTTGGGGGAGTTGATACGTCTCCATCGTATCTACTTTTCCAAACACTTTTGCCCTTGCTTTGGACTCTAACTTGCATGATTTGTATGGAACTAACCCGGACTGTCGCTGTTTTCAGCAGAATTACCATGGTGTTATTTTTGTGCAGAAATAAAAGTTCTCGGAATGACATGAAACTTCACGGAGAATATTTTTGGAATATATAAAAAATACTGGCGAAAGAATCAAGACCAGGGGGCCCACACCCTGTCCATGAGGGTGGGGGCGCGCCCCCTGTCTCGTGGGCCCCCTGGAGCTCCACCGACCTCAACTCCAACTCTATATATTCACGTTTGGGGAGAAAAAAATCAGAGAGAAGGATTCATCGCATTTTACGATACGGAGCCGCCGCCAAGCCCTAATCTCTCTCGGGAGGGCTGATCTGGAGTCCGTTCGGGGCTCCGGAGAGGGGAATCCGTCGCAGTCGTCATCATCAACCTTCCTCCATCACCAATTTCATGATGCTCATCATCGTGCGCGAGTAATTCCATCGTAGGCTTGCTGGACGGTGATGGGTTGGATGAGATTTACCATGTAATCGAGTTAGTTTTGTTAGGGTTTGATCCCTAGTATCCATTATGTTCTGAGATTGATGTTGCTATGACTTTGCTATGCTTAATGCTTGTCAGTAGGGCCCGAGCGCCATGATTTCAGATATGAACCTATTATGTTTTCATGAATATATGTGAGTTCTTGATCTTATCTTGCAAGTCAATAGTCACCTACTGTGTGTTATGATCCAGTAAACCCGAAGTGACAATAATCGGGACCACTCCCGGTGATGACCGTAGTTTGAGGAGTTCATGTATTCGCTAAGTGTTAATGCTTTGGTCCGGTACTCTATTAAAAGGAGGCCTTAATATCCCTTAGTTTCCAATAGGACCCCGCTGCCACGGGAGGGTAGGACAAAAGATGTCATGCAAGTTCTGTTCCATAAGCACGTATGGCTATATTCGGAATACATGCCTACATTACATTGATGAACCGGAGCTAGTTCTGTGTCACCCTATGTTATAACTGTTGCATGAGGAACCGCATCCGACATAATTATCCATCACTGATCCAATGCCGACGAGCTTTTCACATATTGATCTTTGCTTAGTTACTTTACCGTTGCCACTGTTACAATTACTGCAAAACTGCTACTGTTACTTTTGCCACCGTTACCATTAATTCCATATTACTTTGCTACTAAATACTTCGCTGCAGATATTAAGTTTTCCAGGTGTGGTTGAATTGACAACTCAACTGCTAATACTTGAGAATATTCTTTGGCTCCCCTTGTGCCGAATCAGTAAATTTGGGTTAAATACTCTACCCTCGAAAACTGTTGCGATCCCCTATACTTGTGGGTTATCACTTCCACGCTCCACTTGGAGCTATTACAAATGATTGATCCACTATATGTGTCCGGTTTATGACTCAGAGTCAACCGGATCGGTGTTAAAGCTTGCATCGACATCACCCTTTACAATGAACTCTTTATCACCTCTAACCAGGAAACATTTCCTTGGTCCTCTTTAGGCACCTAAGGATAATTTTGACCGTTGCCCAGTGATCCACTCCTGGATCACTTTGTACCCCCTGCCGGACTAATGGCAAGGCACACATCAGGTCTTGTGCACAACATGGCATACATTATAGAGCATATGGCTGAAGCATAGGGGACGACTTTCATCCTTTCTCTTTCTTCTGCCGTGGTTGAGCCTTGAGTCTTACTCAACTTCACGCCTTACAGTATAGTAAAGAACTCCTTCTTTGACTGGTCCATTTTGAACTCCTTCAAAATCTTGTTAAGGTATGTGATCTATGAAAGTCTTATCAGGTGTCTTGATCTATCTCTATAGATCTTCGTACCCAATATGTAAGCAGATTTACCCAGGTCTTCCTTTGAAAAACTCCTTTCAAACAACCCTTTACGCTTTCCAGAAATTCTACATCATTTCCAATCAACAATATGTCATCCACATATACTATCAGAAATGCTATAGAGCTCCCACTCACTTTCTTGTAAGCAGCTTCTCTGTAAGTTTGTATAAAACCAAAAGCTTTGATCAACTCATCAAAGTGAATATTCCAACTCCGAGATGCTTGCACCAGTCCATAGATGGATCGCTAGAGCTTGCATACTTTGTTAGCATCCTTAAGATCGACAAAACCTTCTGGTTGCATCATATACAACTCTTCCTTAAGAAACCCGTTAAGGAATGCCGTTTTGATGTCCATTTGCCAGATCTCATAATAATGAAATGCGGAAATTGCTAACATAACTCTAACAGACTTAAGCATCGCTATGGGTGAGAAAGTCTCACTGTAGTAAACCCCTTGAACTTGTCGGGAACCCTTTGCAACAAGTCGAGCTTTATAGACGGTGACATTACCATCATCATATGTCTTCTTCTTCAAGATCCATTTATTCTCAATGGCTTGCCGATCATCGGGCAAGTCCACCAAAGTCCATACTTTGTTCTCATGCACGAATCCTATCTTGGATTTTATGGCCTGAAGCCATTTGTCGGAATCCGGGCTCATCATAGTTTCTTCATAGTTCGTAGGTTCGCCGTTGTCTAACAACATAATTTCCAGGACAGAATTACCGTACCACTCTGGTGCAGAGCGTACCTTGGTCGACCTACGAGGTTCAGTAGTAACTTGATCTGAAGTTTCATGATCATCATCATTAGCTTCCTCTTTGTTTGTTGCAGGCATCACGGAAACTGCTTTCCTCCCACTCGTTTCTTTCGAGAGAAACTCCTTCTCTAGAAAGGACCCATTCTTAGCAACAAAGATCTTGCCCTCGGATCAGTGGTAGAAGGTATACCCAATGGTCTATTTAGGGTATCCTATGAAGACACACTTCTTCTCTTTGGGTTTGAGCTTATCAGGCTGAAGCCTCTTGGCATAAGCGTCACATCCCCAAAATTTAAAAAAACGACAGCTTAGGTTTCTTGCCAAACCATAACTCATACGGTGTCGTCTCAACAGATTTAGATGGTGCCCTATTCAAAGTGAATGCGGCTGTCTCTAATGCATAACCCCAAAATTATAGTGGGAAATCGATAAGAGACATCACAGAACGCATTATATCCAATAGAGTGGCTACGACGTTCAGACACACCGTTACACGTGTTCGAGGTGGCATGAGTTGTGAAACAATTTTTCACATTGTCTTAAATACATACCAAACTTGTAACTCCGATATTCACCTCACGATCATATCGTAGACATTTTATATTCTTTTCACGATGATCTTCAACTTCACTATGAAATTGCTTGAACTTTTAAAAAAATTCAGACTTGTGTTTCACCAAGTAAATATACCCATATCTACTCAAATTAGCTGTGAATGTAAGATAATAACGATATCCACCGCGTGCTTTAATACCCATCGGATCGCATACATCAGTATGTATTATTTCCAATAAGTCACTAAATCGCTCCATTGTCTCAGAGAACGGAGTTGTAGTCATCTTGCCCGTGAGGCATGGTTCACATGTCTCAAATGATTCATAATAAAGAGATTCAAAAATCCATCAGCATGAATTTTCTTCATGCGCTTTACACCAATATGACCTAAGCGGTAGTGCCACAAATATGTGGTACTATCATTATTTACTTTGCATCTTTTGGCATCAATATTATGAATATGGGTATTAGTATGATCGAGATTCAACAAGAATAAACCATTCACAAGGGGTGCATGACCATAAAAGATGTTACTCATATAAATAGAATAACCATTATTCTTTGACTTAAATGAATAACCGTCTTGCAATAAACAATATCCAGATATAATGTTTAATGCTCAACGCAAGCACCAAAGAACCATTATTTAGGTTTAATACTAATCCCCAAGGTATTGCGAGCGTGCCGATGGTGATCATAACAACCTTGGAGACACTTCAAACACTCATCGTCACCTCGCCCTCAGCTAGTCTCCGTTACTCTGCAACTCCTGCTCTGAGGTACTAATAAGCAACTGAATAGGTATCAAATACCCAGACGCTACTATGAGTACTAGTGAGATACACATCAATACTGTGTATATCAAATATACCTTTGTTGACATTGCGAGTCTTCTTATCTGCCAAGTACATGGGGAAGTTCCACTTCCAGTGGCCTTTCCCCTTGCAATAGAAGGACTTAGTATCAGGTTTGGGTCTAGCCTTGGGTTTCTTCACGGGAGTGGCAACTGCCTTGCCATTCTCCTTGAAGTTCCCTTTCTTTCCCTTGCCTTTCTTGAAACTAGTGGTCTTATTAACAACCACTTGATGCCTTTTCTTGATTTCTACCTCTGCGGCCTAAAGCATCACGAATAGCTCAGGGATCGTCCTCTCCGTCCCTTGCATATTATAGTTCATCACGAAGCCCTTATGGCTTGGTGGCAGTGACTAGAAAACTTTGTTAACTGTTGTCTTATCTGGAAGATTAACTCCCACTTGATTCAAGTGATTATAGCACCCAGACACTCTGAGCACATGCTCACTAACTAAGCTATTCTCCTCCATCTTGCAGCAAAAAGAACTTGTCAGAGGTCTTATACCTCTCAACATGGGCATGAGCCTGAAATACGAATTTTAGCTCTTGGAACATCTCATATGCTCTCTGGCATTCAAAATGTCTTTGGGGCCCTGATTTCTAAGCCATAAAGCATGGTGATACGTCTCCAACGTATCTATAATTTTTTATTGTTCCATGCTATTATATTATCTATTCCGGATGTTTTATATGCATTAATATGCTATTTTATATTATTTTTGGGACCAACCTATTAACCTAGAGCCTAGTGCCAGTTTCTGTTTTTTCCTTGTTTTTGAGTTTTACAGAAAAGGAATATCAAACGGAGTCCAAATGGAATAAAACTTTACATTGATTTTTCTTGGACCACAAGACATCCACGGAGCTTGGAGGGGGCCAGAAGAGTCCCGAGGGACCCACAAGTCCTCAGGTCGCGCCCTAGGGGGCGGGCACGCCTCCCTGGCTTGTGCCCCCCCGGGACTCCTCCAACCCTAATTTTTTTGTTATTAATTCCCAAACATTCCACCAACAGAAGTGTCCACCAAAATACTTTTCCGCTGCCGCAAGCCTCTGTTCCCGTGAGATCCCATCTTGGGGCCTTTTCCGGCATCCTGACGGAGGGGGATTCGATCACGGAGGGCATTGATACGTCCATTTTGCATCATGCTTTTATATTGATATTTATTGCATTATGGGCTGTTGTTACACATTATAGCACAATACTTATGCCTTTTCTCTCTTATATTACAAGGTTTACGTGAAGAGGGAGAATGCCGACAGCTGGAATTCTGGACTGGAAAAGGAGCAAATATTAGAGACCTATTATGCACAAATCCAAAAGTCCTGAAACTTCATGGAGAATTATTTTGGAATATATAAAAAATATTGGGCGAAGAAAGCACCAGAGGGGGGCCACCAGCCATCCACAAGGGTTCTCTTGTTAGATGGGTTCTCTTGTTACAAGAATTTGATTTGCATATTATTGATAGAAAGGGAGCTGAGAACCCCGTTGCAGACAACTTGTCTAGGTTAGAAAATGTTCTTGATGACCCACTACCTATTGATGATAGCTTTCCTGTTGAACAACTAGCTACCATAAATGCTTCCCATAGTGCTCCATGGTATGCTGATTATGCTAATTTTATTGTTGCTAAATTTATACCACCTAGTTTCACATACCAGCAAAAGAAAAGTTTTTCTATGATTTAAGACTTTACTTTTGGGATGACCCACGCCTTTATAAAGAAGGAGTAGATGGTGTTATTAGACATTGTGTACCTGAGCATGAACAGGAATAGATCCTACGCAAGTGCCACTCCGAGGCTTATGGAGGACATCACGCTGGAGATAGAATTGCACACAAGGTATTGCAATCTGGTTTTTATTGGCCTACTCTCTTCAAGGACGCTCTTAAGTTTGTCTTGTCTTGTGATGAATGCCAGAGAATTGGCAATATTAGTAGACGTCAGGAAATGCCTATGAATTATTCACTTGTTATTGAACCATTTGATGTTTGGGGCTTTGATTATATGGGACCTTTTCCTTTCTCTAATGGGTATACACATATTTTAGTTGCTGGTGATTACGTTACTAAGTGGGTAGAAGCTATCCCAACTAGTAGTATTGATCATAACACTTCTATTAAGATGCTTAAAGAAGTTATTTCTCTGAGGTTTGGAGTCCCTAGATATTTAATGACTGATGGTGGTTCACATTTTATTCATGGCGATTTCCGTAAAATGCTTGCTAAATATGATGTCAACCATAGAATTGCATCTCCATATCACCCTCAATCTAGCGGTCAAGTAGAATTGAGCAATAGAGAGATTAAATTGATTTTGCAAAAGATTGTTAATAGATCTAGAAAGAATTGGTCTAAGAAACTTGATGATGCATTATGGGCTTATAGAACTGCTTATGAGAATCAGATGGGTATGTTTCCGTATAAATGGTTTATGGAAAAGCATATCACTTACCTCTTGAACTAGAACATAAAGCTTATTGGGCAATCAAAGAGCTCAACTATGATTTCAAACTTGCCAGTGAGAAGAGGTTATTTGACATAAGCTCTCTTGATGAATAGAGAACCCAAGCCTATGAGAATGCCAAGTTGTTTAAAGAAAAAGTTAAAAGATGGCATGACAAAAGGATACAAAAGCGTGAGTTTAATATATGTGAATCATGTTTTGTTATACAACGCTCGTTTTTGCAGGAAAGCTTCTCTCTAAATGGGAAGGTCCTTACATTATCGAGGAGGTCTATCGTTCCAGTGCCATCAAAATCAACAATGCCGAAGGCACAAATCCGAAGGTGGTAAACGGTCAAAGAATCAAACATTATTTCTCAGGTACTCCCATAAATGTTGAGACCAATATAATTAATACCATAATACTGGAGGAGTACATAAGGGATACTTTCCAGAATGTTTTAGACTCCGAAAAGGAATAGGTATGTGGTACGGTAAGTAAACCGACTCCAAAACTGTTCTAATGGCAATTTTTCTCCTTTTGGAATTAAAAAAATAGGAAAATTATAAGTAGTCTGAAAGATGCACAAGGAGACCACAAGGGTGGAGGGCGCACCCTACCCCCCTAGGCGCCCCTGCCTTGTGGCCACCTCGTGTGCCCTCCGGACTCTGTTTTCTTGCACAATACTTCTTTTGGTCAGTAAAAATTCATTATACAATCTTCCAAAGGTTTTGACCACCGTACCATGACAAAATCCCCTGTTCTTGTTTCTTGCTGTTTTGCCTGGCAGATCTGAAAATATGTCATCCCAAGATTCGGAAGGAGAAAGCTATATAGCTGATTATATCACAAACCCAAAGGCCCACGAGGATGTGGAGCATTATGGTTGGACCATAGCAGAAGAAGAAGACGTCCTTCAACCATACTACAATCATCTTACCCCTACTGAAATTGAAGCTTTTAAGATCATTGAAATAATTCATGTGCAAAATAAATATCTCACTCGTAAAAATATTTTGTTACAAGAGCATATCATCACCCTCCAGAGCATCATTCGTAGACTGGAGTATCTACTGCGCTCGAAGTGTGGCACTACTTCATCAACAACTCCATCATCACCACCACCGAAGAAGAGACATAAATGCATGGGTATGGGCACTCCCCTTGGCAACCGCCAAGCTTGGGGGAGGTGCCCCGGTATCATATCACCATCACACCTTTACCTTTATCGTTTTTCTTAGTTCAATCCTTTTGGTATTATCTTGATCTAGTAGAATAAAGTCTTTAGTATGATCTAGCTTTGAGTTTTGTTTTGAGATCTATCTATGTAATCAAGTCCATGAGTTATATATAATAAAGAGTAGTTTTGAGTTGAGGGCTTTGCTTTCTTTCTATGATCTTGAGGGAATAAAATAAGAGAAAGAATAAAAAGATCATATATTGATCTCATAGAGAGTAATGACTTCACATATAAAGAGTATGATGAATAAAAGTTGTTGAGAGTTGACAAACATAGTTTTATTCATTGTTGCAATTAATAATAAGTAATAAAGAAAGAGAGACTTCACATATAAATATACTATCTCGGACATCTTTTGTAATTGTGGGCACTCATTAAAATATCACATGCTAAAAAGTTGATGTTGGACAAGGAAGACAACATAATGGGTTATGTTTTCTTATATCTGGATAGAAGTTATATTGTCATGGATCCTCCAACATGTTGAGCTTGCTTTTCTCTCTTATGCTAGCCAAATCCTTTGCACCAAGTAGAGATACTACTTGTGCTTCCAAACATCCCTTAAACCAGTTTTGCCATGAGAGTCCACCATACCTACCTATGGATTGAGTAAGATCCTTCAAGTAAGTTGTCATCGGTGCAAGCAATAAAAATTGCTCTCTAAATATGTATGATCTATTAGTGTGAAGAAAATAAGCTTTATACGAACTTGTGATATGGAAGAAATAAAAGCGACAGACTGCATAATAAAGTTCTTTATCACAAGCGGCAATATATGTGACGTTCTTTTGCATTAAGATTTTGTGCATCCAACCATAAAAGCGCATGACAACCTCTGCTTCCCTCTGCGAAGGGCCTATCTTTTACTTTTATCTTCTACCCTTATACAAGAGTCGTGGTGATCTTCACCTTTCCTTTTTACACTTTTCTTTTGGCAAGCACTATGTGTTGGAGAGATCCATATATATATATATCCACTCGGATGTAAGTTATCAGAAAGTATTATTGTTGACATTACCCTTGAGGTAAAAGGTTGGGAGGCGAAACTATAAGCCCCTATCTTTCTCTGTGTCTGACTGAAGCTTTGAATCCATAAATATCGCGTGAGTGTTAGCAATTGTGAAAGACTAAATGATAGTTGAGTATGTGGACTTGCTGAAAAGCTCTTGAATTGACTCTTTCCGATGTTATGATAAATTGCAATTGCTTCAATGACTGAGATCATAGTTTGTTAGTTTTCAATGAAGTTTCTGATTTATACTCTACCTTGTGAATGAATTGTTACTTTAGCATAAGAAATTATATGACATTATATGTTGTTGTTCTAAAGATGATCATGATGCCCTCATGTCTGTATTTTATTTTATCGACACCTCTATCTCTAAACATGTGGACATATTTTTCGATTTCGGCTTTCGGTTGAGGACAAGCAAGGTTTAAGCTTGGGGGAGTTGATACGTCCATTTTACATCATGCTTTTATATTGATATTTATTGCATTATGGGCTGTTATTACACATTATAGCACAATACTTATGCCTTTTCTCTCTTATATTACAAGGTTTACATGAAGAGGGAGAATGCCAGCAGCTGGATTTCTGACTGGAAAAGGAGCAAATATTAGAGACCTATTCTGCACAACTCCAAAAGTCCTGAAACTTCACCGAGAATTATTTTGGAATATATAAAAAATATTGGGCAAAGAAAGCAGCAGAGGGGGCCACCAGCCATCCACAAGGGTGGGGGGCGCGCCCCCCTACCTTGTGGGCCACCTGGCAGGCCCCCGGTGCCCATCTTCTGCTATATGGTGTGTTTTGACATGGAAAAAATCAAGAGAAAGCTTTCGGGATGAAGTGCCGCCGTCTCGAGGCGCAACCTGGGCAGAACCAATCTAGGGCCCCGGCGGAGCTGTTCTGCCGGGGAAACTTCCCTCCCGATGGGGGAAATCATCGCCATCGTCATCACTAACGATCCTCTCATCGAGAGGGGATCAATATCCATCAACATCTTCACCCGCACCATCTCCTCTCAAACCCTAGTTCATCTCTTGTATTCGATCTTTGTCTCTAAACCTCAATTGGTACCTATGGGTTGCTAGTAGTGTTGATTACTTCTTGTAGTTGATGCTAGTTGGTTTATTCGGTGGAAGATCATATGTTCAGATCCTTAATGATAATTAATACTCCTTTGATTATGAACATGAATATGCTTTGTGAGTAGTTACATTTTTTCCTGAGGACATGGGAGAAGTCTTGTTATAAGTAATCATGTGAATTTGGTATTCGTTCGATATTTTGATGAGATGTATGTTGTCTTTTCTCTAGTGGTGTTATGTGAACGTCAACTACATGACCTTCGCCATGATTTGGGCGTAGGGGAAGGCACTGGGAAGTAATAAGTAGATGATGGGTTGCTAGAGTGACAGAAGCTTAAACCCTAGTGTATGCGTTGCTTTGTAAGGGTCTGATTTGGATCCATATGTTTCATGCTATGGTTAGATTTATCTTAATTCTTCTTTTGTAGTTGCAGATGCTTGCGAGAGGGGTTAATCATAAGTGGGAGGCTTGTCCAAGGAAGGACAGTGATTCGTCTCCATCGTATCTATAATTTTTTATTGTTCCATGCCAATATTATACAACTTCCATATACTTTTGGCAACTTTTTATACTATTTTTGGGACTAACATATTGATCTATTACCCAGTACCAGTTCCTGTTTGTTGCATGTTTTTTGTTTCACAGAAAATCCATATCAAACGGAGTCCAATCGCGATAAAAACTTACGGGGATTTTTTTGGAATATATGTGAATTTTGGGAAAAAGAATCAATTTGAGACGATGCCCAAGGGGGCCACAAGGCAGGGAGGCGCGCCCCAGGGGGTAGGGCGCGCCCTGGGCCCTTTTGGTCACCCCGTAAGGCGGTTGTGCCCTTCTTCTGGCGCAAGAAATCTAATATCTGGATAAAAATTGTGTTAAAATTTCAGCCCTATCGGAGTTACGGATCTTCAGGAATTTAAGAAATGGTGAAAGGCCAGAATCTGGGAGCGCAGAAACAGAAGGAAACGGAGAGAGAGATCCAATTTCGGAGGGGATCCCGCCCCTCCGCCGCTATGGAGGCCATGGACCAGAGGGGAAACCCTTCTCCCATCTAGGGGGAAGGCCAGTGAAGAAGAAGAAGGAGGGGGCTCTCTCCCCTCTCTCCCGGTGGCGCCGGAACGCCGCCGGGGCCATCATCGTGACGACGATCTACATCAACAACTTCGCCGCCATCATCACCAACTCTCTTCCCCTCTATGCAGCGGTGTAATACCTCTTCTCCCCACTGTAATCTCTACTTAAACATGGTCCTCAACGCTATATATTATTTCCCAATGATGTATGGCTATCCTATGATGTTTGAGTAGATCCATTTTGTCCTATGGGTTCATTGATGATCGTGATTGGTTTGAGTTGCATGTTTTATTATTGGTGCTATCCTATGATGCTCTCCGTGTCGCGCAAGCGTGAGGGATCCCCGCTGTAGGGTTTGCAATATGTTCATGGTTTGCTTATTGTTGCGTTGCGTGAGTGATAGAAACACAAACACGGATAAGTGGGTTATGGCATATGGGAATAAAGAGGACTTGATACTTTAATGCTATGGTTGGGTTTTACCTTAATGATCTTTAGTAGTTACTGATGTTTGCTAGAGTTCCAATCATAAGTGCATATGATCCAAGAAGAGAAAGTATGTTAGCTTATGCCTCTCCCTCATATAAAATTACAGTAGTGATTACCGGTCTAGTTATCGATTGCCTAGGGACAAATAACTTTCTCGTGAAAAAAGCTCTCTACTAAAACTAACTTAGTTGTTTCTTTATCTAAACAGCCCCTGGGTTTTTTACGTGCTCTTTATTATCTTGAAAACCCAGCCTATCACACCTACAAAGTACTTCTAGTTTCATACTTGTTCTAGGTAAAGCGAACGTTAAGCGTGCGTAGAGTTGTATCGGTGGTCGATAGAACTTGAGGGAATATTTGTTCTACCTTTAGCTCCTCGTTGGGTTCGACACTCTTACTTATCAAAAGAGGCTACAACTGATCCCCTATACTTGTGGGTTATCAAGACCTTTTTCTGGCGCCGTTCCCGGGGAGCAATAGCATGGGGTGAATATTCTCGTGTGTGCTTGTTTACTTTATCACTAAGTAGATTTTATTTTCTGTTCTAAGTTGTTTCTCTAACTTCGTTATGGATATGTAACACGAAATACCAATAAAATTAGGTTTACTTGCTTCTCATGGAGATGGGGAACCTCCTAAAACCCTCGATGCTCATTATGTGAAAGATATTATGCACTACTTTAATAATCCTGAGAAAACCCCATTCAATTATATAATGGGAGACACGTTGGATCAACGTGAATACTTTAGGGATTATCGCTTGACTCAAAAAGGGAAATTGTTATGGGATCAAATTCATATGTTGCATTGGTATGCTCGGAATTTATGCTTGAGATATGATTATACTTGTTGCTCTAGGATGAAGGCTCCACACCTTCCCTTTTCATGTAGATTTAATGATAATGAAACCTTGGCTTCTTATGCTAATGGTGTATATGATTACTATGATGTGGAATGAATAGAAGAATTCATTGCTTTTAAGGGTGCTTATGAAATTGAATCTTTGTTTGAAAAGTGTGAAAATCTTGATGATGCTGTTTACAGAACTAGCTATATTGAAATATTGCTATGAGAATTATGAATACAATACAGATATTGATACGTTTATTGAGAAAGTCTCCGCTGTCCAAGAAGAGACTAATATTTTGTAGGAAACTATGGAAGAAGAAATTGATGACACTGTGAGCTCATTAGATGAAAAAGATAACGAGGAGAGCGAAGAACAAAAGGAGGAAGAGCGGATTGATCACCCGTGCCCACCTTCTAATGAGAGTAACTCTTCAACTCATAAATTGTTTAATTTCCCTTCGTGCTTACTGAAGGATGAATGCTATGCTCCCTTTGATTCATTTGAAATATCCCTTTTTGATGAAATTGATGCTTACTATGCTTGTGGCCATGATGCCAATATGAATGATGCTTATGGAGATGAACTTGCTATAGTTCCTTATGTTAAGAATGAAATTGTTGCTATTGCACGATAGTCCTATTATCTTTTTGAATTCTCCCAACTACACTATATCGGAGAAGTTTGCGTTTATTAAGGATTATATTGATGGGTTGCGTTTTACCATTACACATGATCATTTTGATGGATATAATATGCATGTGCTTGCTGCTCCTACTTGCAATTATTATTTGAGAGGAACTACATCTCCACCTGTCCATGTTTCTAATACGATAAAATTGCAAGAAATTGTTTATACTATGCATTGGCCTTTACTTTGTGTGCATGAATTGTTCTTTTATGACATGCTGATGCATAGGAACAGAGTTAGACTTCGTTATACTTGATATATGTTACTTTGTGCTCACTACTAAACTACAAATCATTGTTAATTAAAAATGGCTTTGATATACCTTGGAATCCGGGTGGATCCATTACTTGAGCACTTTATGCCTAGCTTAATCGCTTTAAAGAAAGCGCTGCCAGGGAGACAACCCAGAAGTTTTAGAGAGTCATTTATTTCTGTTGTGCGCTTTTATATAGTTTAAAAACAAAAAATAAAGTGGGGAACTTAAAAAAAAATCAAAAAGAAAAGTGAAAGTAAGAAAGATGAGCACCGTTGAAGTGGGGGAACTCCTTGAACTTGGTTCATGCCCATGGAAACTTTGTTAATCTTAATTACAGAAACTTTTCAACAAAAATAATTATCCCCTTGTACAATTCCATTGTATTATAAAAATAATGTGCCAAGATTTGCCTTTAGGATGATTAGATTGCTTGTTTGGTTTGTGAAGTGGAAAAACAGAAAATTTGGTTGTAGTGCGTGAATTTAATTTTTTTACTGGAATGTCAAAAGCTTCTGAAACTTTTTGCACAGTACTTCTATACAAATTGTTTATTTTGTCCAAATTTTTCAGAATATTTGGAGTTACAGAAGTATGGTAGATATTCAGATTTCTACAGACTGTCCTGTTTAAGACAGATTCTGTTTTTGATGCATTGTTTTGCTAGTTTTGATGCAACTATCGATTTTATCAGTGGTATAAGCCATAGAGAAGTTATAATACAGTAGCTACAATGCAAAAATAAAATATGAATGGGTTTGCAAAAGTACGTAAAGTGGTGTTTGTTTTATTATACTAACGGATCTCACCAGGGTTTTGTTAAGTTTTGTGTGATTGAAGTTTTCAAGTTTTGGGTGAGATCACGATGGATGAAGGAATAAGGAGTGGCAAGAGCCTAAGCTTGGGGATGCCCGAGGCACCCCAAGGTTATATTCAAGGACTCCCAAGCAACTAAGCTTGGGGATGCCCCAGAAGGCATCCCCTCTTTCTTCCAACGATCATCGGTAATTTTACTTGGAGCTATATTTTTATTCGTCACATGATATGCGTTAATCTTGGAGCGTCGTGTGCTTCTTTATTTTTATTTTAATAATGCACCATGCTGGTATGAGATAGTCCTTGGTTGATTTATAGAATGCTCTTTGCACTTCACTTATATCTTTTGAGCATGCTTTATTGAATGCTTCATGTGCTTCACTTATATCATTTGAAGTTTGGATTGCTTGTTTCCCTACACATAGAAAACCGCCATTTGTAGAAGGCTCTTTTGCGTCACTTATATTTGTTAGAGCATGGGCATATCTTTTGTAGAAAGAATTGAACTCTCTTGCTTCACTTATATCTATTTAGAGAGTCATCAGGAATTGGTAATTCACATGGTTAGTCATAAAATCCTACATAAAACTTGTAGATCACTGAATATGATATGTTTGATTCCTTGCAATAGTTTTGCGATATAAAGATGGTGATATTAGAGTCATGCTAGTGAGTAATCGTGGATTCGTAAGAATACTTGTGTTAAAGTTTGTGATTCCCATAGCATGCACGTATGGTGAACCGTTATGTAATGAAGTTGGAGCATGAGGTATTTATTGATTGTCTTCCTTATGAGTGGCGGTCGGGGATGAGCGATGGTCTTTTTCTACCAACCTATCCCCCTAGGAGCATGCGTGTAGTACTTTGTTTTGATAGCTAATCGACTTTATCAATAAGTATGTGAGTTCTTTATGACTAATGTTGAGTCCATGGATTATACGCACTCTCACCCTTCCATCATTGCTAGCCTCTTCGGTACCGTGCATTGCCCTTTCTCACCTCGAGAGTTGGTGCAAACTTCATAGGTGCATCCAAACCCCGTGATACGATACGCTCTATCACACATAAGCCTCCTTATATCTTCCTCAAAACAGCCACTATACCTACCTATCATGGCATTTCCATAGCCATTTCGAGATATATTGCCATGCAACTTCCATCATCATCATATACATGACTTGAGCATTCATTGTCATATTGCTTTGCATGATCGTAAGATAGCTAGCATGATATTTTCATGGCTTGTCCGTTTTTTGATATCTTTGCTACGCTAGATCATTGCACATCCTAGTACACTGCCAAAGGCATTCATATAGAGTCATATTTTGTTCCAGTATCGAGTTGTAATATCGAGTTGTAAGTAAATAGAAGTGTGATGATCATCATTATTAGAGCATTGTCCCAGTGAGGAAAGGATGATGGAGACTATGATTCCCCCACAACTCGGGATGAGACTCCGGACGAAAAAAACAAAAAAAGAGGCCAAAAAATAGAGAGCCAAAAAAATGAGAGAAAAAGAGAGAAGGGGCAATGCTACTATCCTTTTACCACACTTGTGCTTCAGAGTAGCACCATGTTCTTCATATAGAGAGTCTCTTGAGTTATAACTTTCATATACTAGTGGGAATTTTCATTATAGAACTTGTGTTGTATATTCCGACGATGGGCTTCCTCAAATGCCCAAGGTCTTCATGAGCAAGCAAGTTGGATGCACACCTACTTATTTTTCAGTTTGAGATTTCATACACTTATAGCTCTAGTGCATCTGTTGCATGGCGATCCCTACTCCACGCATTGACATCAATTGATGGGCATCTTCATAGCCCGTTGATTGGCCGCGTCGATGTGAGACTTTCTCCTTTTTGTCTTCTCCTCACAACCACCATATTCTATTCCACCTATAGTGCTACACCCATGACTCACGTTCATGTATTGCGTGAAAGTTGAAAAGACTTGAGAACATTAAAAGTATGAAACAATTGCTTGGCTTATCATCGGGGTTGTGCATGATGAAATACTTTGTGTGATGAAGATGGAGCATAGCCAGACTATATGATTTTGTAGGGATAACTTTCTTTGGCCATGTTATTTTGAAAAGACATGGTTGCTTTATTAGTATGCTCGAAGTATTATTGTCTTAATGTCAAATGATAGACTATTGCTTTGAATCACTCGTGTGTTAATATTCATGCCATGATTAGATTACATGATCAAGATTATGCTAGGTAGCATTCCACATCAAAAATTATCTTTGTTATCATTTACCTACCTGAGGACGAGTAGGAGTTAGGCTTGGGGATGCTGATACGTCTCCGTCGTATCTATAATTTTTGATTGTTCCATGCCAATATTATACAACTTTCATATACTTTTGGCAACTTTTTATACTATTTTTGGGACTAACATATTGATCCAGTGCCCAGTGCCAGTTCCTGTTTGTTGCATGTTTTTTTATTTCATAGAAAATCCATATCAAACGGAGTCCAAACATGATAAAAACTTACGGAGATTTTTTTGGAATATATGTGAATTTTGGGAAAAAGAATCAACGCGAGACGATGCCCGAGGGGGCCACAAGGCAGCGGGGCGCACCCCAGGGGGTAGGGCGTGCCCTGGGCCCTTGTGGTCACCCCGTAAGGTAGTTGGTGCCCTTCTTCTGGCGCAAGAAAGCTAATATCCAGATAAAATTGTGTTAAAATTTCAGCCCAATCGGAGTTACGGATCTCCGGGAATTTAAGAAATGGTCAAAGGCCAGAATCTAGGAGCTCATAAACAGAAGGAAATGGAGAGAGAGAGATCCAACCTCAGAGGGGTCCCCGCCCCTCTTCCACCATGGAGGCCATAGACCAGAGGGGAAACCCTTCTCCCATCTAGGGGGATGGTCAATGAAGAAGAAAAAGGAGGGGGGCTGCGCCAGAACGCTGCCGGGGCCATCATCGTGACGGTGATCTACACCAACAACTTCGCCGCAGTCATCACCAACTCTCTCCCCCTCTATGCAGTGGTGTAATACGTCTTCTCCCCGCTGTAATCTCTACTTAAACATGGTGCTCAATGCCATATATTATTTTCCAATGATGTATGGCTATCCTATGATGTTTGAGTAGATCCGTTTTGTCCTATGGGTTCATTGATGATCGTGATTGGTTTGAGTTGCATGTTTTATTATTGGTGCTGTCCTATGATGCTCTCCGTGTCGCGCAAGCGTGAGGGATCCCCGCTGTAGGGTTTGCAATATGTTCATGGTTTGCTTATTGTTTGTGTTGCGTGAGTGATAGGAACACAAACACAGATGAGTGGGTTATGGCGTATGGGAATAAAGAGGACTTGATACTTTAATGCTATGGTTGGGTTTTACCTTAATGATCTTTAGTAGTTACGGATGTTTGCTAGAGTTCCAATCCTAAGTGCATATGATCCAAGAAGAGAAAGTATGTTAGCTTATGCCTCTCCCTCATATAAATTGCAGTAGTGATTACCGGTCTAGTTATCGATTGCCTAGGGACAAATAACTTTCTCGTGACCGAAAGCTCTCTACTAAAACTAACTTAGTTGTTTCTTTATCTAAACAACCCCTAGTTTTTATTTACGTGCTCTTTATTATCTTGCAAACCCAGCCTATCACACCTACAAAGTACTTCTATTTTCATACTTGTTCTAGGTAAAGCGAATGTTAAGCGTGCGTAGAGTTGTATTGGTGGTCGATAGAACTTGAGGGAATATTTGGTCTACCTTTAGCTCCTTGTTGGGTTGGACACTCTTAATTATCGAAAGAGGCTACAACTGATCCCCTATACTTGTGAGTTATCAGATAGCACCCAAGCACCGGTCCACCCACATATCAAATTATCAAAGTAACGAACGCGAATCATATGAGCATGATGAAAACTAGCTTGACAGTAATTCCATGTGTCGTCGGAAGCGCTTTGCTTTATATAAGAGTTCGTCCAGGCTTGTCCTTTGCTACAAAAAGTACCGGGCCACCTTGCTGCACCTTAGTTACTTTTGTTACTTGTTACCCATTATGAATTATCTTACCACACAACTATCTGTTACGGATAATTTCAGTGCTTGTAGAGAATACCTTGCTGAAAACCGCTTGTCATTTCCTTCTGCTCCATGTTGGGTTCGGCACTCTTACTTATCGAAAGGACTATGATAGATCCCCTCTACTTGTGGGTTATCAGGCATATACATCAACTCTATTGTCCTTCCGATGAAGCGTGAGTAGTTTACCACAGACCTACGGGTCCATAGCTAGTAGCTAGATGGCTTCTTCTCTCTCTTTGATCTTCAATACAATGTTCTCCTCGATGTTCTTGGAGTCCTATTCGATGTAATATTCTTTTGTTGTGTGTTTTTCGAGATCTGATGAATTGTGGATTTATGATCAGATTATCTATGAATATTATTTGAGTCTTTTCTGAACTCTTTTATGCATGATTAAATATCTTTGTATTTCTCTTCAAATTATCGGTTTGGTTTGGCCAACTAGATTGGTTATTCTTTCAATGGGAGAGGTGCTTAGTGTTGGGTTCAATCTTGCGGTGTCCTCACCAGTGACATAGTAGGGTTAGCGAGGCACGTATTATATTGTTGCCATCAAGGGTAAAAAGATGGGGTTTAATTAATATTGCTTGAGTTTATCCCTCTACATCATGCCATCTTACTTAAAAGCGTTGCTCGGTTCTTATGAACTTAATACTCTAGATGCAGGCTGGATAGCGGTCGATGTGTGGAGTAATAGTAGTAGATGCAGGCAGGAGTCGGTCTACTTGACACGAAAGTGATGCCTGTATTCATAATCATTGCCTTGGATATCGTCATAACTTTGCACTTTTCTATCAATTGCTCGATAGTAATTTGTTTACCCACCGTATGTCTGTCGGATTTCGGGTTCCGGCAAAACCCTTGAGGTTCGAACACTGGGGTGTGCACGAAGATCTCTCTCTCCCTAGATTGCTCTCGCAACAATCACAAGGCCTAGCTCGACGAACCCAAAGAACGAGAGACACAAGAGATTATACTGGTTCAGGCCATCGATGTGGTGTAATACCCTACTCCAGTGTGGTGTGGTGGATTGCCTCTTGGGCTGAGGATGAACAGTTACAAGGGAAGAACAGCCTCCTGAGGAGAGGTGTTCTTGTGCTTGGTGAACTTGTGTGGTTGAGGATGATCTGAATGAGTTGCCTCCTACTGTGGTGGCTAGTCCTATTTATAGAGGCCCTGGTCCTCTCCCCAAATATTGAGCGGGAAGGGATCCCACAACGGCCAAATTCGAAGGCAGACTAGTACAAGTTATCCTAACTAAAGGTGGTCTTTGCCTGCCAAAGGCTCTGGTGGTGACGCCGTCTTGGGCTCCACGGTAACCTCCTTCCTGCCGTCCTGCTGGTCTTGGTCTCGTTGCACTGATATGGAAACCTTTGCCTGATGCCTCGGGAATCCTCGCCTGCGCTTGCCTCTTTAGCACCAAAGAGGAAACGAGGACACTGCGCGTGCTGGCGCCCGCCTGGCTCCGGTCGTCATGGCTTGCGTCACAGAAACCTCGCGAGGTGTCCCTTGCCTTGATCTCTCCGCCCCTCGCGAGCCGGCCTGCTGAGGCCGCCCCCGAGGAGGTCTTGTGTCGTCCGCCTCGCGAGGCTTGGCCCCTCGCGAGGGTCTTGAGTGTTTGCTAGTGAAGATGGGCCGTACAGGGCCGCTGGTGGAGCCACGCTGTGGGCCGCAGGCAGGCAAGTCTGGGGACCCCCATTCCCAGGACGCCGACAGTAGCCCCGAGCCCAAGGCGCGCTCGGACTTGGCTTCAAGGCGAAGCCAATGGGAAAGTGCGGAGCGCCGCAGGCCCCAACAGCCTGCGGCCCCGCTTGACGCGTGGTGATTGATTGGATGTGGGCGTCTCCGCTTCCCCACGCTGCCTCGGCAACTGCCCGACTTGACGAGTCCCTACTGCATGCAGAGAAAAATCATCATTACCTGTGATCGTGGGGATCGCCGGTTGGCCTTCTCCCGCTATAAATGAGGAGGGGGCGGAGCCCCCGTCGCTCATCTCTTCCTACTCCGCCCGCTTCTTCTTCCTCGCTTCATTGCTAGTTGCGACTCCCATGGCGCCTATTCGGAGGTTCTCGGCCACAGAGAAGGGAAAAAAAACCCCGCGACGAGCCCGGGCCACTTCCGTCGAAGAAGAGGCCAGGCCACCGCTGCGACATGGTCGTGAGGCCTGAGGTGTCGAGGCCTTGGTGCGAGCGGCCTACTCCCGGGTACCCGTTGCCTTTGTATGCCCAAGCTGAGGGCTCCGGAGGAAGTGCGACGAGTGCCGCCGCCCGCGCCAGGGCCGTGGTCGCCGCGCCGCGGTGACGCACGCCGTCGCCCCAGGAGTCCACGCCGCAGACTCCTCGCGCGAACTCGTGATGTGGGCGGCGATGCCTCCACACACTTGGATCCGCTTTCCTCAGTTCTTCTCCGCCGATATGCCGCCGAGGGGCCCCCTCGAGCTTTGGCTGCAGCACGCCGACTGCGACGCCTCGACGACTGGAGCGGAGGTGGAGGCCGTTTCCCCGGGCAAGATCTTCCTGACCCGCGGCTGGGGCGAGGTTGCTCGGGTTTGCCGCGTGGAAGGCGCCCTCGCCATCCACTTCAAGTACGACGGCGCCTCCACGATGTTCATCAAGGTCTTCGATGCGGAAGGCCGCCGCTTGGAGTGCTGCCCTGGAGAGGGTCATTGGGGCGGCGCAGCGGCCAACATCGAGCTTGCCGCTGGCTCCAGCAGTAGCGGTGGCGCTTTGGAGTCCAGCGACTCTCCCGAGCCCTACGAGACCCCGGAGACGAGCGACGACAGCTACGTGCCCCCGAGCTCTCGCTGGGCCCGGAGCAAGGCCACAGCATCCGGCCACCGCCGTTGCTGATCTGGATGGGGTTGGCGCCGGCCTCCCGTGGCCCACTGTTGATGGCGGCGTCGGCTGCCCTGGCGCGTGTAGATAGAGCTCCTAGGAACTCCCTTCTTTTTGTTCCCTGCGAGGAATCAAAATGGACCTCGTGGGGGCGTGTGAGGGTCAGTAATGTCTTCTGTTCATATTATCCTTATTATGAAAATTTGTGAACGCATGTCTTGTTTCGGCTCGGTCTCCCCTTTCCAACCCCACGGCAGCTTGGTGCTCTACGCCGACAGGTCCCGGTCCCCAGGCAGGCTGCAGCCGTCGCTGGTATGCCAGGTCAGGATGCCGTGGTCAAGGCCAGGAGGTGAGCGGCCCAAGGTCCAGTAAGAGCTCCTGAGGCGCGATGCTCAAGAGGCCCCCTTTAGCGCTCAAGCAACTACCGAGAGGCAGGAAAGGGTGGCGATGTTGCCGTAACAAGGCTGCCACAGGTGAGGATCCTATGCTGTAGCGCTGGGTCGATCCAGGCGCGAGACTTATCTTGGCATTCCAGAGCTGGTTCCTTGTGTTGCGCTAGACTTGTGCGTTGACTACTGTTAGGTAGCTAGGTTAGGC